>NC_083570.1:82277877-82577877 GCF_027579695.1 Neoarius graeffei | reverse complement strand
AATTTAGAGTCACCAGTTAACCTAACCTGCATGTCTTTGGACTGTGGGGGAAACTGGAGCACCCGGAGGAAACCCACGCGGAGAACATGCAAACTCCGCACAGAAAGGCCCTCGCCGGCCCTGGGGCTCGAACCCAGGACCTTCTTGCTGTGAGGCGACAGCACTAACCACTACACCACCGTGCCGCCCCTCTTTACATCTGTTAATCGAGTAAATCAAAGTCATCCAAAAAGGATATAAAATAACCAACATCCTTATTTTCAACTAACTTTAAATATTTGGCAAAAAGCTTGAGGTCATTCTTCCAGTGTGTAACATAAGGTTTAGTTTTTAAAAAAACGACATTTGTGAAAAAAGTGTTTACCTAAAAGTAGTAAATTATAAATACCATATTCAATTTTGTTATTATTTAAAAACACTCCAAATTTAATTTATTTAATGGATAAAGGGGCAAACTGAATCCCCCTAGACTGTAGCCAAGCCTGAAAATCAATCCAAAATCTTTGTAGAAGAGCAATAATTTCATGCCTAATGGAGTGCACTAGATAGAGTAGGGAGCTGGTGTGATTCGGACACGCCCACACCCAATGAGCTTGAGCCGCACAGAAGCTCGTCGCTGATTTGCTGGCTCATGGAGTGCGTGACGACTTTTCATCCAATTGGAGACGAGGATGTTGTGAGGCCAGTTTTTGCACCTTGTCAGTTTGTTAAGAGCGTGAGGACGGCCTGAAGGCTGAGGTAAGTAGGAGGCCGTTATTTTTAGTTTCTCCGTTCCTGAGCTTTTATTGTATGTAAAATATGTGTTATTTAAAGTGTTGGGTTTCACGGTAGAGGGAGAGTACGAGGTTTGTCTTTCACAGGCTGTCACGCGTTCAGGCGGTTGGTGTGTGTTCCATGTGGGTCTCTCTCTCTCCCCCTCCCTCTCTCTCTCAAAACAAAACAAAAGGAGAATGAAAGAGGACTCTGGTGTATCTGTCCTGCTGAAATAACTTCACTCTAGAAAACTTTCCTTCATGTTCCAAGTAAATAAACAGAACCAGTCCATGTCGGTCCTGCCACCGGACAGTGCTCTGTCATGATCCTCGCCATGTTGTGTTCATCTCTAATGATCACTCCTTGTGGTTGTGTAGCTCATGTGATCACTGGTGCTGTCAGGTGTGCTAAAGTGCACATTATAGAATCCCCCCCGCAAAAAAAAAATGTCCTATAGGACTTTCTGTAGAAAAGAAAGAAAGGACAACTTTATTCATCACACACTTGTGAAATTTCCTCTCTGCATTTAACCCATCTGAAGCAGTGAGCAATGAGCACACACACATACCCAGAGCAGTGGGCAGCCACACTAACAGCGCCCGGGGAGCTGTTGGGAGTTAGGTGCCTCGCTTTCCCATATTAACCTAACCTACATGTGTTTGGACTGTGGGGGAAACCAGAGCACCCGGAGGAAACCCACGCAGACACGGGGAGAACATGACAAACTGATCAGGTGGGCTGGTGACGGTGGCAGAGAAGAGGACTATGGACAAACTATTGAACATCATGGACGGTGCCAGTCACCCTCTGCACACCGTCATCAGCAACCAGAGGAGCCTGTTCAGTGACAGAATGCTCCTTCCCAAGTGCAGGACGAACAGACTTAAAAACTCCTTTGTCCCTCACGCCATCAGACTGTACAACTCCTCTCTGGGGGGCAGGAGGGGGAACAGGAGGACAGAGGACGGGAAGGAGCAGTAGCCTAGCCTGACAAAAAGCAATACCGGACAATGTGCAATATAAAGTGCAATATCTCTCCTGCTGCCACCGCCCCTCCTTCCTCTCTTCCCCATATCTTATTCTTTTTATATTTGTATATGTATATATTTTTTAATTAATCTAGAAGTTTTTCTCTATTTCTTTTCTCTGTTTAGCTGTAATGATGCTGCTGGAATCTTAATTTCCCTGAGGGAACCCTCCCAAAGGGATCAGTAAAGTTCACACAGAAAGGCCCTCGTTGGCCGCTGGGTTCGAACCCAGAACCTTCTTGCTGTGAGGCGACTGTGCCGAACTCTGGTGTTTTATAGGATTTCAGCATGGTTCTGTAAAAGACTGAATTTAGAAAGAAAGGACAACTTTATTCATCACACACTTGTCAAGTCAAGTTTATTTGTACAGCGCTTTTAACAATAAGCATTGTCGCAAAGCAGCTTTACAGAATTTGAACGACTTAAAACGTGAGCTAATTTTATCCCTAATCTATCCCCAATGAGCAGCCTGTGGTGACGGTGGCAAGGAAAAACTCCCTCAGACGACATGAGGAAGAAACCTCGAGAGGAACCAGACTCAAAAGGGAACCCATCCTCATTTGGGCAACAACATGACTATAACATTAACAGTCCTAACATAAAATCAGCTTCGTTGATGCTATAAACCCCCCACCGACGCAAACCCGAGCGCAAAACCGTTCACAACAACCGCGGTCCCCAGCCACAAAAGCACCACTGCAAGAGTCCAGAGTGTCCTCCAGGCGCAACCCCTAACTGTCCACAAGGGGCCGCCCTCTACAGGAGCGATGCGATGAGACTCCAACCAGACACAGGGCACCAGGATGGATCAGGCAGGTCCGAAGAGCAGAAGAGGTCCGCATCTCGATCCCAGGACCGACATGTAACTCAGAGGGACAGATTTGGGGGGGAACAAAAACAGGTTGTTAGGTATGCGCAGTGTTACCTGAGTAAGTAGGAACAGTATACATATTGCACAGAGTACAAGCAGGGACTCCGGCAACTAACTATAACGGCATAAATAAAAGGGGAGAGCCAGAAGGTAACACAGGCATGAGGCACTTGTGAAATTCCTCTCTGCATTTAACCCATCTGAAGCAGTGAACGCGCACGCACACACATACCCAGAGCAGTGGGCAGCCATGCTAACAGCGCCCGGGGAGCAGTTGGGGGTTAGGTGCCTCACTCAAGGGCACCTCAGCCCAAGGCCGTCCCACATTAACCTAACTGCATGTCTTTGGACTTTAGGGTATGGGGAGAACATGCAAACTCCACACAGAAAGGCCTCCGCCAGCTGCTGGCCTCGAACGCAGAACCTTCTTGCTGTGAGGTGACCGTGCTAACCACTACACCACCGTGCCGCCCATTCGGTCGCCTCACAGCAAGAAGGTTCTGGGTTGGCAGCTTCAAATCTAGGTTAAAGACCAAGCTGTTTTCAGATGCTTTCTGTTAAATAATTAATATTTTTACATTTTTTATAATCTTTACTTTCTCTGCATGTTTTAAATTTACTTTAATTTTATTCTATTTTATTCCGCTGGTTTCTTTTTCTCCTTTTTTCTTTTTGGCATTTTATTATTTTAGTTCTACTGTTGTTTAATTCTTATTTTCTTTTAATTCTTTTAATTAATTGTTTTAGATTAAAAATAAAATTATTTTATGTAATTTTATTTCTCTATTGTTTACTGTTTTTGTTTTTGCTTCTGTAAAGCACATTGAACTGCCATTGTGTATGAAATGTGCTATATAAATAAACTTGCCTTGCCTTGGGTTCGAACCCAGCGGCTGGCGAGGAGTGTGGAGTTTGTATGTTCTCCCTGTGTCTGCGTGGGTTTTCCCCACAATTCAAAGACATATCTTTGAGTATAAATCCATTAGCAGGATGCACAATGATCTATCTTAAAATATTTAATAATTTTTACTCCAAAATAAACTGCAAGTATTTGCAAATATCTGTATATCGAGGTGACAAATGTTAGGGACTGGTCAACAGTGCAGTTTGCACTGAAGAATGCCAAAAGAGCCTGTAGCAATAGTAGCTGTGGAATTGCTGGGTCTATAGAACTGGTCAATAGGAATTTTTTCAATAGAATGTGCATATAGAACTGTTTTCCTATAGCATTTGAGTTCTGCATGAACTAAAATTCTACAGGATTTCCATTTAGGATTCTTATAGAAGATTTTTAACAGGGCCACGTGGCCTGTGGTTTTGATTGACGGCTCCTTTTGCTGTTGGTGGCTTTGATCTTGTTGGCCAGTCTGTAAATGAAAAAACATTATGCTTTATTTAAAAAAAGCAAAATCCTTTCTGATAGATTTTACAAGTACAATGCCATTCAAAAGTTTGGGATCAATAATTTCTGTATGGATTATTTATATAGACTAATTCTCCTCTGTACATTATTCTTTCACCAACAGTGTAATTGTTATCTCCTCTTCTGTTCATAACAGACAAACCAACCTTATCTGTGTAGTAGATGCCTAAAGAAGAAATTACTATACGTACACGTCTATATTGTCCGTGAATAACGTTTTAAGTGAATCCAATATTAAAAGTGGTGGAATAATGAACATCATTGTTCTTTTCTATTGCCTGAGTCTATAATATAGGAAATCACAAATCGTGTCACTTTCTTGATCGGACGTACTAATTGTTAAATTTGAAGGCTAATCTTGCCAAGTAACATTGTCTGTCTGCACACAATTCATTTTACAGCTCTATTTATCAGTGATAAATTTGATTTATAAACATTAGGCAGTATCACAGTTTCACGAACTAGTGTCTGTAATTAAAATGGATTTCCTGTGTATTATTTATTCCATGTGCTAACAGGTAGACCAGGTTCCATGTTAGAAAGTGAACTATGTTTCCCAGACAAATCTATTGAGATGCTGGATGAACCTGCTGGACTAGTAGATTAAGTCGTTTTTCCATATCATGGTGTCAGAATTCCCATGTAGGAGTGTGAACGAATGCAGACCTTTGCCCTTTCAGTTATTCATGTTGTTGTAAATATGAAACTTAAAGGGGAACTGAAGGCACATTTTTTTTTTAATCATCAAAATTCTATTTATCTCATTTTATTAAATATAGAAATGCTATTTTGTCACTACTATAGCAACTTATGAGTGTTTGAAATATGCTCTGTAATATCAGTCCATATGTCAAAGCAATGGCGGTAAACAAGATTCGTTGAGACCTGTGCGAGACATCGTAGGACGGAAGTAAAACGTACAGCGGAAATCAAAGTGGCCAACGTTGTCAAAAGATGCGCGCACCCTCTTTCGAATGCTGATGTAATCAAGCTGGAAGTTTTGTTTGTTTTAATAGCAATCTGGAAAGTTTGAAAAAAGTAGGCAGTAATCGTCATTTAAACTCATTTTTGTGCAATACTTCGTTTGGGAAAACAGATTTCAAAATGGCAGCGCTGACACTTCACGTTTCGAAGTCGCTCACAAGTCTCGTGAAGATCGCGCGGATAAGTGACGCCTGCCGTGGACCAAATGAACTAAATTCAACATGGCTAAAAACCGAATAGGCCGATAAGTATCATATTTAATTGCAATTAGTTGCCGATATATAAGGTTACTAAAACCGAAAACGTTATTGAACAACACGTTAATTAAGAAAATAAAGCAAGTTTAAAAATGACTTCAGTTCTCCTTTAAAGGGACTGTTATCTTTTAAATAACTTTATCAGCGTGGATAGTTACAGCTCTGATTTAATCTGCTGATTGAAATGAATTGAAAACAAGGTTCTAAACATCAACCAAATACTTGCTTATTGTTTTCATTACAGCTAAAGGGCATCTGTGATGGAGGCACGAAAAAATGAAAAGAATGAAGCTAAAGGTATGGTTGGTGATGGTTTTAATAGTGTCATGGGCACTTTTTTTTTTTTTTTCTTCCCCTAGTAGTAAAAAAAAAAAGTAAATGCAGTATTTTATTTTTAATTATCACTTAAACTGAATATTTATGTATGTTCTGTTCTCATCTTGTAGAGTAATAACTTACAGTAATATTAGCGTATTGACAATGTTTTCTGTGGCCAAAACAGTGATCTTTTTGGAGTATGCTAGTGTTTTTCACCCCATGATAGACCGGTAGCCTGTCCAGGGTGTACCCCACTTCTTGCCCGATGTCAGCTGGGATTGGCTCCAGCTCATCTGTGACCTACAAAGGAGGAAATGAGCGCTAGAGGAAATAGATGGATGGTGTTTTTCAGATTCTGTGATTTATCCTTTATGAGATCAGATTAGATTAGATTAGCTACAACTTTGTCATTGTGCAGAGTACTGGTACAAAGCCAGTGAAATGCAGAACTGTTATTTTTATTTGATGGCAAGTACTTCTCCAACCCCCCCCCCCCCCCCCAAACAGGTAAGGGAGGAAGTAAAGGCTCCCAGGGTGACCGAGCAGAGATCATCTCTCAAGTAGAAAGGTAGGAGTCCTGCAGAGCAATTCAAATGGTTGTCTGTCTGTATCAAAAATACATTTAAAAAGTAGTTTGAATAACTTTTTAGGTAAGCAGGGAGAAAATGGGTAGCTGACACGTCCTTGTTCAGGAGGTGTTGTGTGTTTGTCATCCTGCATAGCTTTGCTTATTGCTTGCTGTAACATGATTATCAACTCTTGGCAGCTTCTTCACTTTTCATGCAGACATCTGCACTACAGTAAATAACAAAGCAAATTCTCTGCAGGATACCGAATGTCAGTGCCCTGCCCAAAGCAGTGAAGAGGAGAGTGTACGCACTGAAGAGACTGCAGGTCCAGAGCGCTCATATAGAGGCCAAGTTCTATGAGGAAGTCCATGAGCTAGAGAGGAAATATGCTGGTCTATATCGGCCCATCTTTGACAAGGTTAACCTTTTCTTCCTATTATGTTGCTCATATTTTATGGGAAATCAAGCTAAATGTAGCAGCACAAGCTTTATTAAATGTAGTAACACAACTATGTCATACAATTTAGATTAACAAAATCTCTAAAGAAGTACACAGTGAAGGGTGTGTGCTGTTGCTTCTGCAATTTTTGACTATTGTATGGTAATTGCAATAATCCCAGCAGTGCATTTTGACCTACGTGCGTGTGCACACAGTGGTTGCAGTTCAGGCTTGTCTTGGTGGCCTGTGAGCTCACTGTCTCGGTGCTAAATTCTTCCCCCCCCACCCAAACGAGTAGCCAACTGATCTCACCCGTGTCTGGCTGTTTCCAAGGCTGGGGACAGCTGAATCACGTTTAAAATATCATCTCTAATACGAAATAACTTTCCTTCTGTGAATAAAATGTTACATTGCCTTCTAGATGAAGGTGCTCACTCCTGAGATGGGTTCAGAGAGGTTTATTCAACCTGCACTGAAGGGTGTTGTTTTGTTGAGCTATCAGTGTTTGTTTAGAAGGCTTTTTGTAATGAGCTCTTGGGTTTTCCTTTGTGTAAAACGTGAGCTGGAGACCATTGTATCTCAGTGAACACTGGGCTATTTCATTGCAAGTGAATGTGGACTTCCAGGAACCTGCTTTCAAAAAATGATCTGGAAAAACTAATGCCGCTTTTCCACTACCAACGCGGCTGAGTGGGGCTGTTGGAGTTGCATTTCGACTACAACCGCGCTGAACCGTGCTGGCTGGAAGTGGGTGGACACATTGGGTGGAGTTAGCGAAAGTGGGTGGACGTCACGTGATGTCGTTAGGCGGCGCAAACAGTGACATCAGTGACCTTTTAAGCGGTAGTCTCACGACCCGGATAGTAAACAATAAACATGGAGGACATGGAGTCGTTAGTGTTGCTGGTCTTGGTGCTGTGGCTTGTTGTCACCGACAACGCCAACAGATACTGGCAAGAGCGTATAGATGAGGCGAGGCGCATAAGGCTTCAGAAATTCTCGTAATTATTCTTCTTCCGGGTTTACGGTGTTTACAGATCCCAGCGCGCTCGCGGGGCGTGTGTGGGCATGTGAGGACACTCCTCCTCACCAATCAGTGCACAGGGGAGTGTCTCCTCACGCCCCTAGCCTCACTCGGCTCAGTTTGGCTTGCTTGAGCCCCACTCCAAAACCGTGCGAGTTTTGGGTGCTGAGCAGGGCTGAAGCGAGCCGAGTCGTGCTGCTCTGAGGTAGTCGAAACGCGAGCTGTGTCGGGCTGAAGTGAGCTGAAAAAGGGTAGTGGAAAAGGGCCATTATTACATGCCTTCATCTCTAGTAGGATTGATTACTGCAATGGCCTTTTCACAGGCCTGCCAAAAAAGACCATCAAACGACTTCAGCTGGTTCAAAATGCAGCGGCTAGGGTTCTCACACGAACAAAAAGAACAGAGCACATTACTCCAATTCTAAGGCCCTGTCCACACGGCAACGGATTCAGGTGACTCCGATACAATTGCTTATCGTTTAGGCCTGGCGTCCACACGGCACCGGCGTTTTGGGTGCCCAAAACGCAATCTTTTTGAGAACGGGTTCCAGAGTGGAAAGATCTGGCAACGTTGCCGTTGCGAAGTCGTCTGGATGAGTAGAACGGATTTGTTTACGATGACGTCACAACCACATGACTGTGAGTGCTTCACGCCGGGTAGAAGTGTAACGAACTCGATGCGAGTTGTCAACAAATCCTATAACTTGGTTCATGAAACGCGCTTACAAAATATTTTCACTGTGAATATTTGTGTAATGGTGCAAAGTGAGAGAGAGAGAGAATAGCCCTTAGGGCAGAGTCAATCCCGCCAGCAAAAATGGGGGGAAAAAAAGGAGCGATCTCACCTCTTCATATGTTGGTTTAAGTCCTACAATACATTCCTCAAAAAGGGCGTAGAAGAGCAAATTAATCCATCAACGTGTAGCATTCAATTTATTCCGGACCATTAAAGACGCCGCCTTCCGCGTAGAACCATACGTCATCCTCGCCGCCATATTGGATGGGTCAAAGCGGAGAATAAAGATTAGCTGCGTTTAACTGTACCAACAGGTTTGCCGTCCAAACGAGATCACATGGGATTACCTTTCACAGGTGAGACTGGAAAAATAATTTTCATTGTATTTGGTCATTATAATGTAATTTTACGAACAGATTTTCCTGACTTTGTGGCTAATATGAAGTCTCGCGCATAATAGTTTATGCACATGCGTCCTTACTACTTCTGTTGTTCTGGTGTCTCCGAAGGGACCGTCTTACAGCGCCCCTAGAGGTGTGGCATGTGTATTGCATCGTTTTCAGCAAGCGTTGCGTTGCCATATGGACCTGATATTTTACTGATCGTTGCCCATTTGGACGCGATATATTTTTAAATAACATCTCGTTGCCGTTGTCGTGTGGATGTAGCCTAAGGTCCCTTCACTGGCTTCCAGTAAGCTACAGAATTGACTTTAAAGCATTGCTGCTGGTGTACAAATCTCTAAATGGTACAGGGTCCAATTACCTCTCTGATATGTTGCAGCGGCCGAACCCAATCAGATCTACCAGATCGCAGCAGCAAAATTTACTGTTAAAACCTGTTGTTAAAACAAAGTGTGGTGAAGCAGCTTTTAGCTACTATGCAGTACAGCTATGGAACCAACTGCCAGAGGACATCAAAAATGCTCCTGCTGTTGGCAGCTTCAAATCTAGACTAAGGACCAAGCTGTTCTCAGATGCTTTCTGCTAACTGATAAAGATCATCATCTTTACATGTTTTAAACTTAACTTTTATTCTATTTTATTCTGCTGTTTTTTACTGAACTTTTACTTCATTTTATTTCTACTATTGTTTAATTCTTATTTTTTCTCTCTTCTTCCCCCTTTATTTTATGTAATTTTATTTTCTATTGTTTACTGTTTTGCTTTTACCTCTGTAAAGCACATTGAACTGCCACTGTGTATGAAATGCGCTATATAAATAAACTTGCCTTGCCTTGCTTTATACAAGCACATGAACTAGTCTAGTGTGTGTTTGTTCAGAGGCGGGCAGTGTTGTCTGGAGAAGTGGAGCCCACAGACGATGAATGCGAGTGGCACAGTGAAGGTGAAGAGGAAGAGCTGTCTGTGAGTATCTGCTTACTACATATCTGCTGGCATTTTGGTGAGCATTGCATCTTGGCCTGATATATGGAGCAAGAGACACCAAACTGATAAAGCAAAAAGCTCCCTGACCATCACATGCTCTGTGCAAAGTTGTATTAAATACACTGGAACACGGACAGCTGATGGCCAAGATGCACACTTAGGAAATAATATAACTCTCCATAGCTGAAGGAAAGTTGAAGTCTATATCTGTTTATAAAGGGGGGGAAAAGCAGATGTTCTGACTTGTCTACTACTTTACTCAATGGTATATAACACTTTTTTTTTTTATATGAACAAAATGAGATTTTTTTTTCTTATTATTGCAATTTGATTGAAGAAAGGCATCAATTCTGCATTTGGGCAACAATTGTATAAAACACGATGACCCTCATTTATCAAGCTAATGTAGAAAACTGCGCAAGTGTAGAAATCATCATACAATAGGGTTCACATGTGATTTCACGAAAAATTAGTATCTCACCAGTCACGGGGTAAAAACAATCAGGAGTTGATAAATGCGGCGGACTGAAAAATCATCATTTAAGTATTGCACCCCTAAATATTCTCGGTTTATGTGACTTGCCTGAAGAATTTATGAGACAGAGATGCATAATATGGCATCAAAGGAAAAAAAAAAAAACACCCAACACGTGTTCTGGCTTGGTGACAGAATGCATTCAGATGCACCATTGCTGAAAATTGATGACTGGCAAAGCTTTTGTTTAAATAGGTGACTGAATAAGCATCTAGCCTTATAACAAAAATTGCGAATCGGTTAGTTGCCTTTGGCAAAGTATGTTTAAATGATGAACATGTGGCTGCATATGCTTGGATCCCGGTTTTCTGTCATGCGTTCATTTCGTACATGATGGCCTGTGTCACTATTCTTCCTTGTTGACTGACCAGTGGCTATTGATGTCACATGACCTCAAGTGGAAAGGGAGAAACAAACATTGGAAAGGTAATCCATGAGTGAATATTATCTCATCTCATTATCTCTAGCCGCTTTATCCTGTTCTACAGGGTCTCAGGCAAGCTGGAGCCTATCCCAGCTGACTACAGGCGAAAGGCGGGGTACACCCTGGACAAGTCGCCAGGTCATCACAGGGCTGACACACAGACACAGACAACCATTCACACTCACATTCACACCTACGGTCAATTTAGAGTCACCAGTTAACCTAACCTGCATGTCTTTGGACTGTGGGGGAAACCGGAGCACCCGGAGGAAACCCACGCGGACACAGGGAGAACATGCAAACTCCGCACAGAAAGGCCCTCGCCGGCCACGGGGCTCGAACCCAGGACCTTCTTGCTGTGAGACGACAGCGCTAACCACTACACCACCGTGCCCCCTGAATATTATGTACTAAATAATAAATTCCCTGTGACTAAACAATGACTAAGTAAATGTAATGAATATATAGGATTTTTTTTATTGTACTTATTATATAGTGTCCAGTGTGATGTTAGCTTTGGGAGGACATGCCTACATGGGGGTTATTTTTACTCTGGATACAAGTTATTGGAGTAGAAATGTGCCTGTAATATAATGTGCAAAGAAGCGATTGCTCATGAGCATCCACTTGGACTTTATGGGTCCACGAATCTAGTTCACTTGACTTAATACCTAGTTTAGTAATGCAGATATGCTCCGAAAATAAATCTAATTGCAAAATGATATTTCTTTTCGGAGAACTGGTTACGCACACATCACTTTAGGCAGTCTATAAGCTCCTCCAATTTGCACTACTGTTTATAATTGCACTAGCCATATCCACAGACTTTTATCTGTTAGGTGCCTGTGTCACTTTATTGTTCTGATGTCAACATCAGGGACTTGTCATATTTTATATATCTCGTAATAATCTTTACGATTGGTGTGTATTAGTCCTATATTTTACGCTTAATGTTTATTGCTGCATCATAGGTTTGAGAGTAACGCAATTTCAATCTTCTGTATGTCCTGTACATATTGCAGTATTGACAGTAAAGTTGACTTTGATTTGACTTTTTGAAATTAAGGGTGCTTTCACGCCAACAGCAGTTGGTGCGCACTAAACAGTCCATTCAAACCAAAAGCTCTTAGTTCGGTTCGTTTTCGTCGGTGTGACCGCATCAGTCGCACTCGGGTGCGCACTAAATCAAGCAGACCGAGACCTCCAAAAAGGGGTGGTCTTGGGCCGCTTGATTCCGCACCAAATGTCAACCTCTAGTGCGGTCCCTCTGTTGAGAACGCGAACCTGGACCAACTCAGGAGTTTCAATTAAATTGACATTACAACAGTGCAGATGTTTCAGCTGTGTCAGGGTGCAGGCACTTACAGATGCAAACACGGGAGAGCAGGCTAACAGACTATAGCCTACCTTGTGGGTCTTTGGAAAGGTGCTTCTCTCATCATCAGCAGGACAGCATTGGTGAAAATAGCGCGTCTCCTCTGCCTGAAATGACGCGCTATACTCCTTCGGCGAATCCAGTATATCCGAAGATTGTTCTCCAGCTGCAGCCCCGACTCATTCCGGAACTGGATGTTTTGCCAGAAATGGGTAATGTTGACGATATAAAAAGCAAGGACCAGCGCAAGAAACAGTGTGCGAACGTGTCGCTCCATTGTGAAAGTCCAAATTGGCGCTTATTTCCACCGGAAGATGACGAAACGTCATTCAGACTAATCTGGTTCGTTTGCATCTGTGAACGCGGCCCACACGCAGTCTGTATGCTACAATGTAACAATTGTACTGCCTGGTGCGGACCAAATGATCAAACTAGCGGTGTGAAAGCGCCCTAAGTTCTCACCCCCCCCCTTGTCTGGTGGTCAGTCATCTATAGTCGACTAATTAATTAAAAAGACCCAGTGATTGCTGATGTGTTTTGCTCTCACAGGAGGATATGAAGAAGAAGGCTGCTCTGGAAGAGAAGAAAGCCGAAGATTCAGCCGCTGCTGAGGACGCTAAAGGCATCCCAGAGTTCTGGCTCACCATCTTCAAGCATGTGGACATGCTGGGGGAAATGCTACAGGTGAAACTTCTTAGTCCATATATATATATATATATATATATATATATATATATATATATATATATATATATATATATATATATTTAAAAAAAAAAATCCATTATCTCTCCCTAGCAGATGAGTTAGAAAACTCACAGCACAATAGGTTCACACTTGGGTTTAGACATAGTATCTAAATGTGGTTGAACTTGTAACAGAGAGGTTTTTAAAAAGGGAAGTTCTTGGCTGATGTGCAAATTTTCATCTAATCTAGCTAATAAACAATCTTTTTAGATGGTTTCATAGAACAACATATCTTGGATTAATTTTGAGGTTATTGGCCTGAGATTGAGTATTTTTAAATCAGACCTTTTTATTAAGTCGTCTATAGTTGACTTTTTTTTGGGGGGGGGGAAGAGTGTTTGTGTTACAATTTTGAGTAGTGTATTTATTTTTGGGATTGGACAGACCAGGCTCTCTGCCAATGCAAATAAGCAAACCAGTCAGCCAGAGCGAGAGGTAAACAGGAAGAGTATGCAAAAAATACGTTTAAACATTTTATCCCTGTAAAACCCTGTGTGCTTCCTTGGATACACTACCGTTCAAAAGTTTGGGGTCACTTTGAAATGTCCTTATTTTTGAAAGAAAAGCACTGTTCTTTCAATGAAGATCACTTTAAACTAATCAGAAATACACTCTATACATTGCTAATGTGGTAAATGACTATTCTAGCTGCAAATGTGTGGTTTTTGGTGCAATATCTCCATAGGTGTATAGAGGCCCATTTCCAGCAACTCTCACTCCAGTGTTCTAATGGTACAATGTGTTTGCTCATTGCCTCAGAAGGCTAATGGATGATTAGAAAACCCTTGTACAATCATGTTAGCACAGCTGAAAACAGTTGAGCTCTTTAGAGAAGCTATAAAACTGACCTTCCTTTGAGCAGATTGAGTTTCTGGAGCATCACATTTGTGGGGTCGATTAAATGCTCAAAATGGCCAGAAAAATGTCTTGACTATATTTTCTATTCATTTTACAACTTATGGTGGTAAATAAAAGTGTGACTTTTCATGGAAAACACAAAATTGTCTGGGTGACCCCAAACTTTTGAATGGTAGTGTATATTATTAAAGATCGTGCCTTTTGATGAACTGTGATCAAAAAAGTAAGGTGGAAGAAACCGCAGGCCACTTTTTTTCACATTCAGATGTCCTTCTTAGAGAGCGACAACCCTCTAAAGCAAATATGGAAGTCCTGCAGTGTTTACCCTTTCCCTTCTTTAACACACATCAACTTGTCTGCTTACTCGCATGACATTCTAACACTAATTTTATC
Source organism: Neoarius graeffei (assembly GCF_027579695.1). Taxonomy (NCBI): domain Eukaryota; kingdom Metazoa; phylum Chordata; class Actinopteri; order Siluriformes; family Ariidae; genus Neoarius; species Neoarius graeffei. Next base: position 82,563,755 of record NC_083570.1, on the reverse strand, counting down.
CTATGAATGACCTGAATTTTACACACTTGCTCTAGAGCTTGGCTCTAACACATCTGGCTCTGGTATAGTTTTCTGTAAAGTTGCTTTGTGACAGTGTCAGGTCAAGTTTATTTGTATAGCGCTTTTAACAACAGACATTGTTGCAAAGCAGCTTTACAGAAAATTAAAGACTTTAAACATGAGCTAATTTTGTTCCCCAACGAGCAAGACTCAGAAGGGAACCCATCCTCATTTGGGTGATAACAGATAACGTGATTATAAATAACTCGCTTCTATAACAGTGTCCTGTAGAGTCATGAAGTAGAACTGTGAAACCAGGAAATTCATTATAGTTTTAACATGAAGTCTGTTTTATTGAATTATAAACTGTTCATTGATGGAAACTTGCGTGCAAAACTGTTTGACACTGCAGTCCTAAAATGAGCAAGTTAACTGTAGTCCTCAGGCATAAATGTATAACTGTAAGTGTCCAGAGCGTCTTCCAAGCATGACTTTCAACTGTCCGTATGGGGCCGTCCTCCACAGGAGTGATGTGATGAGACTCCAGCCAGACGTAGGGCATCAGGATGGATCAGGCAGGTCTGAGGAGCAGAAGAGGTCCGCACCACTGGTGTCTCAGGATTGACATGTAACTCGGGCTACGTTTACATTAGACCGTATCTGTCTCGTTTTCTTTGCGGATGCATTGTCCGTTTACATTAAACCGCCTGGAAACGCCGGGAAACGGGAATTCGCCAGCGTCCACGTATTCAATCCAGATCGTGTCAGCTCCGGTGCTGTGTAAACATTCAGAATACGCGGATACGCTGTGCTGAGCTCTAGCTGGCGTCTCATTGGACAACGTCACTGTGACATCCACCTTCCTGATTCGCTGGCGTTGGTCATGTGACGCGACTGCTGAAAAACGGCGCGGACTTCCGCCTTGTATCACCTTTCATTAAAGAGTATAAAAGTATGAAAATACTGCAAATACTGATGCAAATACTGCCCATTGTGTAGTTATGATTGTCTTTAGGCTTGCCATCCTTCCACTTGCAAGTGGTAAGTGATATGCGCTGGGATCACACACACAGCGGCTCAGTCCCGAATCACAGCTTGTTCACTTCACTCGCGTGCTCTGTTAGCTGCGCAGGGCCGGAGTGCGCACCCTCCAGAGGGCACTCGCTGTTCAGGGCGGAGTGATTTGGAGCGCAGGATGCCTGCGGAGCCGAGCGTATACGTGTATTGGTATTGCTGTGTGCACGCAAATCGTGTATTGGTGTTGCTGTGTGCACACTAATCGTTTTAAAAACGTTAATCTGATGATCCGCTGATACGGTCTAATGTAAACATGGGCTCAGAGGGGCAGGCAGAGGGTAGAGATTTGGGGGAGGGGGCACAGCTTGTTGGGTATGCTGTGTCACTTAGACTAAGAACAGTATACATTTTGCACTGAGTGCAAGCAGGGACTCCGGCAAGACCAACTATGGCGGCATAATTAAATGTCTGTTGTTAAAAGCGCTATACAAATAAACTTGACTTGAATGCTTTTCTCTGCTGGATCAGGCGTGTTGGATAAGGACTGGAACTCTGCAGCACAATAGATCTTCATGAGCAGGGTCAGCAGCCAGGATTTACACACCTACAAAGAGTAGGTGTATGCACAATAGGGTTGTGTGGTGTTGGGGTATACTGGGATATTTATAGATCTTGATGGTACAGTCAACAATACAGACACTCCTCTGTATGGAGGTGGTGTTGTAGTGCACAATGTCCACCACTAGAGGTCAGTCTGAAATAAACGGGATAATTGAGTATTCGAAATGTCTAGCAGTCATGGGAGACTGAGATGACCAACTAACCTTAACCTTCCACTGAAGTCCATTCAAGGTGTTTGGGATTTTTTATTTATTTTTATTTTTTTCCCCCTGTTTGGTTGGTTGGTTTTAAACCTAAATTGCAATATCGTGTTCCTACATCAGAAACGTATCCCCTAAGTGGCCACATGACTGTAATGAGAGTGGTCAAATTAATTCATGTATTTTTAGATGCGAAACACCTCCTAGACGTGACCACCTAACTAAATTTTTGTCCTTTTGTGACCCCAACAGTTTACTGGATGCATTAAAAAAGCATGGTGGTGCAGAAGGTAGCGTTACTCTCTCATAGCTCCAGGGTCCCCAGTAGAGATGAAATGATGTACAAATGTATTATCATGGTTATCAGTATTATTGCGGTCATGTTAAAATATTCAGAAATTACCGATGCGCAAACTGAAATCATTTCACCAAGTTATAGCTTGAAAACCACAAAATTAGCAGCACCATGCTCTCTGTTTGCAAAAACATTATTAGGGCTGCCACCAATAACTTTTTCTCTCCTGTCAATTAATCTATTGACTATTTTACAGATTTGTGAAATAATGAGTACTCTCTGCTCTGAGATGCTGGGGGTATGTGCACCGAAGGTGCTGAAACCATGCCCAATCTCGGCGAAGGTGCTGAAACCATGCCCAGTCACGGCAAAGTTGCAGCCTTCAATAATTTGAGACTGCAGAGCCGCAGTTTTAGGCCAGTGGTATTCAGCGCGGGTATTTATTTTATATATAATTTTTTTTTTGTTTATCTTAGCAACTGTTAAGCTAATCAACATTTCATTTTTGGGTTAAAGTTAAGTGAACAAAATTTTGATGAATTTGAATAACAACCACATGTTTTATTGCTGGCAAAATTTGGTTCTGTGGCCAAAGTATGTAAATAAGCATGACAGATTATGGTTAAATATGATTCCTGAATGTTTCCCACCAAAACCTCTAATGAAACTTCACTTTCTTAGTTTATTAGGCTTGCCAATATCTCAAAAAAAAAAAATCTTATTTCAGCTCACAGCTTTTGGTTTAATTTCATTGGAAAATGAGGACGGAATAATGTTAATTCATGCGGATTTTAAATGACCAGAGTTTTGCTATTACTCAGCCTATAACCTTGATATTGGTGCCATTTTTAAAGGGTTTTTCAAGCTCTTTTGATCTGTACAATTTGTTTTAGCATTTAACCATGTTCATGTCTTAAAGTAATGACGGATGTCGTTTCTCTTTACTTAGTTGAGCGGTTCTTGCTGTAATATGGATCACTACAGTTGTGGAATAGGGCTATTTACTGTATTTTTATTAGTTATTTACTGTTTGATCTCAAACACATTAAGAAGGCAAGAAATTGCACTAACTAACTTTTGATGAGGCACCTGTTCATTAAAAAGCATTCCAGGTGACTCCCTCATGAAGCTGGTTAAGATACCAATAGTGTGCAAAGCGTCAAGATAAACGCTGGCTACTTTGAAGAATCTAAAATATGAAACACATTTTAACACTTTTTTTTTTTTTTTTCTGGTTTACCACATAATTCCAGAAGAAGAAGCCTTTGTCACATGCACAACCATTCACAGGGATATTTGTCCTCTACATTTAACCCATCTGAAGCTGTGAACATATGCATGCACAGAAAGTGAGCAATGAGCGCACACACACATACCCAGAGCAGCGGGCAGCTATGCTACAGTGTCCAGGGAACAGCTGGGGGTTAGGTGCCTTGCTCACAAGGGCACTTCAGCCCAACTTTCAGCCCAAGGCCGTCCCATGTTAACCTAACCTGCATGTCTTTGGACTGTGGGGGAAACCGGAGCACCCGGAGGAAACCCACACAGACACTGGGAGAACATGCAAACTCCACACAGAAAGGCCCCTGTAGGCCGCTGGGCTTGAACCCAGAACCTTCTTGCTGTGAGGCGACAGTGCGAGCCACTACACCACCGTGCCGCCCTAGATCTTCTTTCGGCTGCTCCCGATTAGGGGTCGCCCCAGCGGATCTTTCGTCTCCATTGCTCGCTGTCTTCCGCATCCTTCTCTACCACACCTGCCACTTTCATGTCCTCTCTCACCACATCCATGTATCTCCTCTTTGGCCTTCCTCGTTTTCATGTGCCTGGCAGCTCCATCCTCAACATTCTCCTTCCAACATGCTCTGCATCTCTTCTCAGGATGTGCCCGTACCATCTCAGTCTCATCTCTCTTAGCTTAATTCCCATGCTGTCCCTCTGATGTGCTCGTTCCTTATCCTGTCCAACCTCCCATCGCAAACCTTAACATCCTCAACCGTGCCGCCCTATATGCATGTTCCATATGTTATTTCATAGTTTTGATGTCTTCAGTATTGTTCAATGTAGAAAATGGTCACAATATAGAAAAACCTATGAGAATGGGGTGTCCAGACTTTTGACTGGTACTGCAGTTCAGTGTTTTCATCAGTTATTTTCAAACCTGTATTTTCACTAAATTTGCTTTACACAGACTTTTTAACGTGAGCTTTTCAAACTATGGTAATCAACCACAGTTTTAATGATTAAAATTTGAAACGGTAGTACTGACCATCAGGAATTTTACCATGGTTTACGATGAAACACATAACCATTTCATCCCCAGTTCAATCCTGAACTCAGGTTATCATCTGCAGAGTTTTGCAATTTCTCCATGTTTCCATGCGAGTTTCCCCCTCACCTCCTTAAAAAATGCAGGTGGTAAATGAATGAGTGTATGCATGGTGTCCTGTGACAAACTGGCATCCCATGCAGGGTGTATTCTCACCTCACACCCAGTGTTTCTGAGATCCACTGCAAACCTGACCAGGACAAAGTGTTATCAGACCATCACATGATGATCTTTTTACTTTTTTGTTCTCCTTTAGGAGCATGACGAGCCCATCCTGAAACACCTGCAGGACATCACAGTGAAATTCTCGGCACCAGGAGAGCCAATGGTCTGTACTGAAAGCGCCAGTAATAATTTATCACAATTTGTATTGTAAAGGCTTGATATTTCTGACACTGTTAATTTTCTTTCCTAAACCAGAGCTTCACTTTGGAGTTCCATTTCGAACCCAACAGCTACTTCAGCAATAATGTTCTCACTAAAACGTACAAGATGAAATCAGAGCCAGATTCAGCAGACCCTTTCTCATTCGAGGGGCCAGAGATAGTGGACTGTGAGGGGTGAGAACCAGTTGCAATACACGTGCACTGCTTTCAGGAACAGAGTGAAATACGCTGGTTTTGATTGTCTCCATTGTATCTGTGTTTACACGCTGAAAACTGACATTGTGACATGGGTTTGGTTTTTATCTAGCTGCAAGATAGACTGGCAGAAAGGCAAGGACGTAACTGTGAAAACTATTAAGAAAAAGCAGAAGCACAAAGGTAGAGGAACAGTGAGGACCATCACCAAGGATGTGCCACAAGATTCCTTCTTTAATTTTTTTAATCCTGTCAAAGGTAAGATTACTTTTTGTTTTTCCGTCCATTCAGAGTGTCCCTGTGAACGTCAAACTTCACTTTCTACATTAGACGCCTTCATTGTGTTAGTGTCTCTGATGTACAGCTGGTGGCAGCACACATCCATCTGAGATTTAGTTTTAGCTGTTACAGATGTAGATGAAGGCCTTTGTCACCGTTACAGATAACACTAAGAGGTCGTTCACATTAACAAATATATGCGACTTGTATGTGATCCTCAGTATGAACGAAAAGCGACCTAAAAGTGTTCCGCATGCGCACTGCAGGATACGACGACGTCACACGCAGTGAGCATGGCCAGTGTTTACGGAAGTAAAACCGCCCGGTTGCGGTATGACTCACCAAATCTAGCTTGAATAGCTGTATCCCCCCAAATGGAAATCAGCTCCCTAACCTCTGCGTCCTTCCATTGAGAAGATTCAGAACCTTCACAGCCCGAAGCGTCCCTCGCATTGATGTCATGCGCAGGGGCGCAGATACGTTTTTTGAACTGGGGGGGACAAAAAACTGGGGGGGGGGGGGGACAAAGCTGCCAGCAAACCAACCCCAACCCCGATATGCCTGTCAAACTTGTTGTTAGTAACCATAGCAACCAAGCTCGAGCTCGCAACCTGTGCAGTCTGCGCAGCTCAACCAACCGAATATCAGTCTTTTTGTTTTATGTGAGTTGTTGCAACTATATGTATACACTGCTGTGCACCTCAATAAACCGAATGGTAATTAGTCTTTTGATTTTTCCGTGAGGTTTGCCTTATGCAAAGAAAGACAGCATAGACGTTTTTTCCTCCCTATAAGTAGGGGGGACCGAACGAGGTGAATTTAAATATGACTCGTCCCACCCTCTATCTGCGCCCGTGATTATGCGCCATGTTGTTGTAACTTTTTTGAGAGACGCGCCGCCTACTTCAGCGCAGAATAGTGACGTTTGTGGCTTGTTGATGACGTGTAAGTCGGATGAATGCGACCTGGCGGTTCAGACTGAAGTCGCATATGAAAAGAGCGGATAGGAATCGGAATTAGCACCACATATCCAAACAGCCTGGGTCGGATTTGAAAAAATCGGATCTGTGTCGTTCATATTGTCAATAAAAGATCGGATACAGGTCACATATGGGCGAAAAGATCGGATTTGAGTCACTTCAGCCTGCAGTGTGAACGTAGCCTAAAACATTTGTAGAATAAATTTCCTTGACCCTGGGTTATGATTATCCAACTATTTCAATATTAGGCTTATTATTTAAATATGTAGAATAATACTTTGGCTATTTATTGGTGCTATAGGGCAGGGGTTCTCAACCTTTTCTGCTTTGAGGCCCATCTATTCATACTTATAACGAGTCGAGGCCCATTAAAAAAGATCCCCTGTTATGCTGTAGTGCTCATCTATTCGATTAAAATCTAATAATCCATTGTAAAGTGTATTAATGGGATGCAACATCACTCCCTGTTACAGATGGGAGCCCAGGAATTAAATCAGTAAAAATAAACCATTTTTAATTGTAGGTATTTTGTATTTAAAACTGTATGGATGTGCCAGAAGCCAATGTAAAACCATGCATGCAGGGCATTCTCACTCAAAAGGGATTAATGATCCAAAAGTGGAGTCTGGTCCATTAACACAAGAACTTATTGCTATGTTTGTGTACAGCAAACAAACGAGTTATTAAAATCAAGAAGTGGATATAGAAGCCACTCAATGGGATTAGATCCTTACACGCTAACAAAGAAGGGTTTTTCCTTTGAGTTTGAAAATAATCTATCCGTTGAGTTCCCGGACATCTCAAACTACCTGGTGCTGCAGACATCGTTCTACACGGACACACAGATGAAAACCTGGAAGGGCATAGAGACGTACAACTTTTTATATGTGGCTGGGTGAAAGATCTGGGGATCAGAAAACAAGATAGATGGATTCTAAGTGCAGGAAGTGTGTTTATGAGCAGGCATGATACTGACAAAAACGAAAGCAGACTCATAAAGCAGAATATTAAAACAGCGTTATAAATATAGCGAGAAACAAACGTGACAGTGGTGATTGATAATACTTTGCAAAGCCTCTGTGAAATCAGTGTCCATATCTGCACGTGCTGATTGCACTCAAATCGGTATCAGGTGTTTCCCATAACAACTGGGTCCCAAGCGCGCACACAATGTTGCGCGGCCACACGAGCTGCACCAGACTCAAGTCCGTGAAGGCATGACAGTCAAGTGCTCACGTGCTGCGTGACCACAACTTCTAGCTCATGTGTATATTGCCACCAAAACGCCTCATTTTCATCGATAACCCATCACAAAGCATCGTGAGCTGTAGTGTGACCGTAGCTTAATGAGGTGGATGTGATGTCGGATGCAACCCAGCAATTGTACCCTACTGCAAGTAAAAATTAGATTCAATTTAGGAAGGGGGGAAAGGAGATCATGGCCCACTAGAGGGTGCAGTGGGCCGCGGCCCAGTGGTTGAGAAACACTACCACAGAGCATTTTGATCCTGACATTTCCACTAAATAAAACGCATTAAATCCAAGTTGATTTTATTTATAGACCACCTTGTTTTTGAGTTGTTTTGCATTGAATGAGTTTAAAATGGGGCGGCACAATGGTGTAATGGTTAGCGCTGTCGCCTCACAGCAAGAAGGTCCGGGTTCGAGCCCCGTGGCCGGCGAGGGCCTTTCTGTGCGGAGTTTGCATGTTCTCCCCGTGTCCGCGTGGGTTTCCTCCGGGTGCTCCGGTTTCCCCCACAGTCCAAAGACATGCAGGTTAGGTTAACTGGTGACTCTAAATTGGCCGTAGGTGTGAATGTGAGTGTGAATGGTTGTCTGTGTCTATGTGTCAGCCCTGTGATGACCTGGCGACTTGTCCAGGGTGTACCCCGCCTTTCGCCCGTAGTCAGCTGGGATAGGCTCCAGCTTGCCTGCGACCCTGTAGAAGGATAAAGCGGCTAGAGATAATGAGATGAGATGAGTTATGTTATGAGGAGTCTGTAAACAGAAAAGCAAGAATGCTTCTTTGTTACAATAAATATTTCCACAAGCTATATTTTAGTCTTACAAATAAGCACCCATTAATCCTAAGTGGCTGCTTGCCAACATGGAAAATCCATTTGCTTCTGGCATTTTGAGCTTTGGATATTTGTGTCATTATGTGTTTGTTTTTAGCAGCGGAACAGTGTGGCATGTGACCTCTCTTTGTGGCTACACTCTGTTGAGGTTCATTAATTTTAAATAATATATTTGTAGTAGAAATGATACAGATGCATAGATCATGTAGTCCAGAAATGTGAAGAGGAAAAAAAAATTCCCCCAGATTGATGAGGCCTAAAGAAAAGCTGGTGGAATTTGCTTGTACTGGGGGGGGGGGGATGATTAATAATTCATTTGCTGAGGTTTGACTGGAGAAGTCAGGTGTGCAGTCATGTGATGTATATAATTTTTTTTTTCCTTTTGAATGATCACTGGATGAGTGTAGTCATTCATTACCTGGTGTTAGTCGTGAATAGAAACACATGACACGTTTCCTTCTGTGCCACCTCCTTTTCACCTCAGCTAACGTTTGTCATTTTCATTCATTCATTCATCTTCTCATTTCCCAAGTGCCATTAGTTGTGAAAGAATGCAGTGCTGCCTGTTAAAAGGTTTATGATGTTTCTGATGAAAGCCACAGGGTGTGTGTGTGTGTGTGTGTGTGTGTTGGTGGGAAGAAAAGTAACTTTCTTCATAGGTGTGGCATTTAACTTGCCCTTAAGTGGTGGTGGAGCATGACTAGTCATCATAGCAGAAACTAACAGACTGAATGATTGCCATTTTCAGTTCATAAAAGCACCTGGATAAAAAAAAAAAAAGGGAGATTTTTTTTTTCTTCGTTCAGCTGATTTTCCTTTTTTATTTCTGTAATTTTGTTTCTCAAAAGCTTAAAAATATCAGCGTGTTTAAGTATATGTTAATATATTTCTCCTTTCTTCTTTCTTCCAGTATCTCCAGATGGAATGGTGAGTTGACCCTGCAGTTGTCCTGTTTGAGTGTTCGTCCTCCACTGTTTGTAAACATGCTTGGAGATTAGCTCAGCAGACTAACCAAGCATTGTGCAATCATTACCGTAAAGACACTTTAACTGCGTCTTTTCATCCTACATACAGTCGCAGCTGTTACAGCGCATCTATCTCTTTTTCTCGTTAGAATTGTTGGAACGTAGTTTTGTGCGTCACTGCAGTTTTCCTGTCAGCATTTCCTGTAGTGAGTAAATAAGCAGAGCGCCGTTCAAGTTGGGCTGAGCAGATTCCACAAATGGGATGAATAAGACCTTTTTTTAATATGGAATGTGTGCATTTACTTGAAATATTTACTTTTGTGCAATTTTTTTAAATTTATTGTGGTGATTTAATTTATACGTATAGGCATTATGCTGTAATTCTATACATTATTTATTCTTTCATTCTATGCGGTGTTGAGGAATTTTTTTTTTAATTTATATTTTGTGTGTGGGTTTTTTTTTTCCTTTCAGGATGAGGATTTGGACTTCACTCTTGCCACAGATTTTGAGATCGGTCATTTTTTCAGAGAGCGGATCATCCCCAGAGCGGTGTTGTATTTCACAGGAGAGGCTTTGGAAGATGATGAAAGCGTACGTCAACACTCTTAAATCATCTAGTGTCGTTTTTATTTATTTATATATATATATATATATATATATATATATATATATATATATATATATATATATATTATTTTTTTTTTTTTCCCCCCCTTTTTCATTCTTTTGTTTCCTTTCAGAGGCTCATACTTGCAAAAAATTATTTTCAAATGTGATCATGCATTTCATTTTGATATACAGTCAGATCCAAAAATATCTAGCTGTCTACCACAGTATACTGGACTTGAAATTAAATCCTGAACACGAGTTCAGTCTGTCCGCTTTAAATCGAGGTGAGTGAAGGGATTATAGCACGATTACGCTTGTTTTAGGCAAACTCTAATCTGATCTTCCTGTTTCTGAGGCTTACCAGTGGTTTACATCTTGTGGCAAACTGTCTGTCTGTCTTAATTCTGGTTAAGTCTCTTGATTGTTCACTTTGACATGGATATGCAGAACCAGTCAAAAGTTTGGACGCACCTAATTCAGTGTTTTTTTTCTTTATTAATTAAGTCACTTCATGTCTTAAAGTGCATATCCTGGACCAAATTGGGTTGTTGTTTTTTTTTTATTTTTTATTTATATGAAAGTATGTCCCTTTACACACTCATCCAGAAGGGTAATTTTGCACAAGGCCATCTGTCTACAGCAGAAAAAAATAAAACAAAATGCGTCTGGAAAAATCCCAAGGGAGTCTGGAGCCAGAATTGTGACGTCACCTGCGGAAGCGCCAGCAGGCCGTGAGAGCTTTGCACGGTTTCAGTGCACAGCCTGTGTAGACCAAGTTTAGCAGCTAGCGATTTTGCATTGAAATATGGAATTGTCACCAGAGTGCAATGTGGGAAACGACGAGTACTAATCCCATCAAGATTGGTGTTGCTACACCCTCCTACGATACATCTGTTAACCATTTTAATAATTACATGATAACGTTGAAGAAATTTGCAGGAAACCACCAGGTCATTTTCTCATAAACAAACCAGCGCTGACGTAGGATTCAGAGGGAGGCGTCCCGCACGTGACATCACGAAAATCAATGTTTCCCGGGAAATCCAAATGCCAAATTTTTTCAGAGGCGGACCAATTCGCCTCAAATGGCTTGATTTCAACTGAATGTTTCTGGTATTGCACAAGGTAAAAAAAAATTTGCACAAAATGTGATATTTGACCAAAGTTTAATATAAAATAGGAGAATTACATTGATCTTGCTCCTGAATTTACCCGTGATATGCACTTTAAAGTAAGGATGGGTGCCGTTTCTCTTTATTTAGCTGAGCAGTTCTTGATGTAATATGGATTACTATGGACCCTTTTCACGCGACGTCACGACAAACGCGGCCGCCATTTTGGACATGTACTACCAGTAGTTTACCACAGCCAGCATTGAGGAACGGCAGCAAAGAAAGTGTTTATTTTCAGCAAGACTTCCATCATGCCACTATATTGTTGTGCACCTGGATGTAGTAACCATCAGCAAACAAGGCAAGGTTTATCATTTTATCGGATCCCGACGGAGAAGATGGATAGCGGCCATTAACAGGAAAGATTGGCAGCCCTCGGCATACCAGCGCTTGTGTAGTGACCACTTTGTTGGAGATAAGACGAATAAAATTAGCCAGAAAAGGCATTACATTGCTGTTAACATTCTGTGGCGGCGAGTGTGTAACCAAATAGGCTAAAATAACCCACTGTAACCTCTTTGTTCTTCTGTAGTAGTTATTAGCTAACGACATTAGCTAGCATTGTGTTCCTTTGCTGTTGGTAGACTGTAGGACAGATCAGAGGCAGTGTCCTACAAACAGCGCTTAATTTGAGGGGGAGCAAGCCGGAGCACGCTCCGGAACCTCGGGCGTTGGCTCCGGCAGCTATTTACACTGGATCCGGTGATCCGACACCTCTTTTGACTATGTAACAAAAAAACAAATAATTAAATAAAAAATGCAAGTGTTAATGTCTGATTTTGATATCTGTCTTGTTGGTGATTTCTCTCATGAAACGACATCCACAAAATATCTGCAGATGAACTTAATTTGCAGTGTTATTACAAAACATGCCCAGAAGCGCAGCGCCGCCCCCCCCCCCTCTTTTTTCCGCACCGGAGCCGCTCATCCTCTGCGCTCCGGGACCTCCCACTTTACAAATTAAGCACTGCCTACAAATAAGTGTTCAAAACAAGAGGAACATGTATTTGTCTCTTAAATCCAGGCCGTTCCCTGTAATCTGTAACAACGGTTGGAGAAAGTAATGGCAAATAGTGAGTGCACAAACCATAGGAGGTAAACTGTACACAGTGCCAGGGCAGTGTGATGGTAAACATCGCTCTCTAAGCCTGCTAACCTCAATTTTTGAAAATACCTCTCCCTCTGCTCGCCCTGTAAATGCCCTACGTCGCTGGATAGCGAAGGTGTTTTCTGCATCTCGCTCCTTTTTCTTGTATGTTCTCCGTTTGTCGCCGCCTTCTCATTCAAACCAATTCGAGCCGAAGTCTGCTATATGTCCAAAATGGTGGTCGCGTTTACGAAGGTCACGTGACCTGAAAAGGGTCTATAGTTGTGGAATAGGGCTTTTTACTGTGGTGTTTTTTTTATTTTTTTTTTTAAACTGTTTGATCTCAAACGCATTAAGAAGGCAAGAAGTTGTATTAATTAACTTTTTTTTTTTTTTTGATGAAGCATGGTTGTTAATTGAAAAGCATTCCAGGTGATGACCTTATGAAGCTGGTTAAGATGATGCCAATAGTGTGCAAAGTGTCCTCAAGGTAAACGGTGGTTACTTTTGAAGAATCTTAAAATATGAAACACATTTTTGTGTGTTTACCACGTAACATATGGAACTGATATGTAATTATTTCGTCGTTTTGATGCCTTCAGTATTGTTCTCCAATGTAGGAAATGGTTAAAATGCAGAAAACCCTATGAATGAATGAGTGAGGAGGTGTGGTCAGACTTTTGACTGGTACTTTTATATACTGTATATATTTCCTCAAGGGTGTTTCTCATCTGGCCAGCTGTTGTGAAAGGTTTTTGTTTCTTCACCAGGGAAAGAATTTTTGTCATCCACCACAGGTGTTTTCCATGCTCTTCAGGGCCTTTTGGTGCTACTGAGCTCACCAGGGCCTTTTTTTTTTTTTAAAGAATGTACCAGATAGTTGATCTGGCCACACCTAATATTTTTGCTGTCTCTCTGATGGATTCATTTTTGACTTTTCAGCCTAATCATGGTGTGCTTCACGGGCAGCAACAGCTCTTTGGACTTCAAAATGAGAGCTAACAGTAACCGATTCCAAATGCCACAACTGAAAGGCCTCTGTACCTTTTTTATTTGTTCACCTGTAGTTAAAATAATGAAGGAATAACACACAGCTGGTCATGGAATGGCTGAGAGGTCAATTGTCCAATTACTTTTACTATAAAAAGTGCTGTAGTTCCTACACTAATTTGGATGTAAATGCCATTAAAGCTGAAACTCTGCACTTTAAGCTCATATTAATTATTTAATTTCAACTCCAATACACTACAGACAGCTGAAATATTTATGGACCACTGTGTCCAAATATTTATGGACCTGATTGTGTGTAATGTAAGTGTTGTATTAATTCCTCTTGCTGACTTGTATTTTTTTTTTCTGTCTGTGTGGGTGCAGTTTGAAGAGGAGGATGTTGAAGAAGGCGAAGAGGAGGTTAGTTGTATAAATCCGCAACAAATATTCATCAGTAAAATGCAGTAGAGATCTGCATGACTATGGTTTGAGCTGCTTTTGTGTGTTTCAGGACCTTGATGAAGAGGGTGAAGAGGAAGATGAAGGCGAAACTGACCCTACAGTTAGTGTTCATATCTGTGTTTTACTGAATTCTTTGGCATCCGTCTACAGTTAACAATTATTCTCTGAAGGTGAAGTGAATATTGGTGATTTTTATTATTCATACAGGACACTTATTCGATGGAATAAGAACGTGTTCTAGCAGATTTCATTCATTTGGCTTGATGGCATGCAATATTATTAGCATATCGCTTATCCTACGTGTATTACATCACTCTACCAAATGGAGATTGAGCGTTGAATATGGTTTAGTATATTGCATGGTTGTCAAGACAACATATCACGTTAGAGCTGATGCAAATATCCAGTGAGTTTTCTGCTGCGTATGCGCAGAAGCATTCCTTTATTCACCGGCAGCACCCGCAGTAAACTATCGCAGTGAATTGAAAATACCATAGGATACGCATTACGTGTAAAACTTCTGTGCTAGTGAGCAACTGACAATTTGTAAATAAACTTGTTGTAAAATCTATAATTGTTCCATCGAATGTGCATGTGTAATAATGTTGGCTGGCTTTTTTTGTGGTATATCAGATATATATTCAATTCAGCTAGCATGATATTGAACAAGTCAAAGATGAGTGAATGGAATCTATCTGATATACCACTCAACACCAGCTAGTGTTATTTAAATAATAACCGAGACAAAGTTGAGGTTATTATTCACCAATATTCACTGAGCCTGAGGTGGATAATTGTTTTAGTATAAATACACAGGTGGTTATTTTTAAAAAAAAATCGTATTTAGGAAAAAAAAATCATTAATTTAAAATGTGAAAAGTGGCATGTAATAATGGCGCGGCGCCGACTTGTCACTTATCTATGCGAGTCACGTAAAATACTTTTGTTTTGAAATCAGTAAAATAAATCGCAATACCACCTTACCTTTGAATAGTTTTAGACCAAACTTTGTAGCGTCTTTTAGTACTTTTAGGAACAGCATCTCTTTCATAATTTGTAATTCTTCCTCACGGTGATTGGCCGCCATTTTGCTGAGTCGCTTGAGGGGATTGGTTGAGAAATTGGGACTATTTCTCGATAATCAGCACACGATTTTCTATAATCACCTGTGTATTTATACTAAATGCACTTAATGATTGACTTTTGAATGATACTGTCTCAAGCACACTGATCACTGTGGGTCTGGGCTGTTCAACAGTGATAAGAAGAAACATGAGACTGAGGCCATAGTTCAAATTTGACAGAAATGCACAACTATTAAGTGTTTCTGGTGCACAACTCAAGCCTGTGAGACAAACGTAGTGCAGCACATTAGCCATCATTTCATTTGGCCTGTGTAGATGTAGGAAAAGCCACAGAACTATTCCCTTATTATAATTGTCTCCAAAAACAAAGTTTTTGTCAGTTACAGGAGCAAAACAGCACTGAGACCTCGCAGCTCTCTCCACCCTCCAGTGAGCTACTAAGATTTCTAAGCTATGGCTGTCATGAAAGACTTTACCTTAAAGGGCTGATGACACGAACATGACTCTATGCAATTTCTTAAATAAACTATACAACATGGCAAACATGTTAGATTTCTGTTATAAATACGTGAAAAGAAGCTGTTGTTACGCAAATATCCAACTTTTAATTGCACAGCGCAAGAAAACTGGGTCCGTGGCTCGCGGCCATGTTGTGACGTCAGCGGGAGAACACGCTGCGGTTCACTGGCTGTTCTACTCTGGTTCTACTCAATGGAAATGGCGCATGAAAACGCTGGTGAACTCTAGTGCTAGCTCTTCCTCCTCTGGGAGTCTAGAATTGTGTTGATCTCTTCCGAATAGAATCTGATAGCCTACCCTCTTTACCCTTTGCCTCTCGTTGCTAGGCGGCAGTTACATGAAAGCCGCAAGCTTTCACAAGCAAATACATGACTGATATCACGCCGACTTTATGATTACATTTATGATTATCATGTAGAATCTATAGCTCTACGTACCTTTATCTTATGTCGTTTCACAACACATGTTCTGACAGGAGGACTGTTTGGATCCGGCATAGCTACTAGTAGACCCCCTCCGGAATACTGGCAGTGTTGCCAGATTGGGAGGAATCCCGCCCAGTTGGGCGGTTTCAAGTGCATTTTGGTGGGTTTTGAACATATTTTGGGCTGGAAAACGTCAGCAGTATCTGGCAACAGATACTGCTGACGTTTTCCAGCCCAAAATATGTTCAAAACCCACCAAAATGCACTTGAAACCGCTCAACTGGGCGGGAAACCTCCCAATCTGGCAACACTGTGTAGGCACGGCTGATGGTAGTAACACACGTTTGTGCTGAACTGAACACCCAAGAGATTCTTTTAAGCTGGGAAGGGTGTCAAAACAATCCAAATCGAAGTGTTCAGAGCACAGGACAGATGTTGGTGAGGGCTCCCACTTGTCACGAGTGCGCCTGACTTGCTTCACCCACTTCGCATGCAGCTCGGGATCTCTGGGAAACTTGAATAAACTTACCCCATCCTTGTAGGTTTTGGAGCAAAAGCCGGCAACACAATGCGAAGGCATAACTTTTATTTTATATATATATATATATATATATATATATATATATATATATATATATATATAAAATAATAATAATAATAATAATAATGACAAACTGAACACCTGTCGCATCAACAACAAACTGGTAAGTTAGGAGGAAGGTTCTTTCTCTGACGTCATATAGCTCCTCCTCCTCCTTCGTCTCCTGGGTGCTGCAGCCCTGTCAAATTTGCCCAAATAGCCGCCTTTTTTATCATAACTTGTAAAATAGGCGCCTTCGTGAATTAATATATGGATCATCGGGAATTACTTTTTATGTTAAAACATCGCCAAAGATGTCAAAAACGTGTCATCAGCCCTTTAACATAACACGAAGCTGAATATGATAACCTGACTGATGAGCAGAAATTGCTTAAGGGACATTCCACTGAATGGGTGCCATTTGCTTGTTGTACCACTCCCAAATTAAACTTAATTTGTTACATCTTTTCAACAGTAATTATAATAACACACACACATTTAACTATTTAAAATGTGTATTGGTCAACCTCAGGCTACGTTTTTTTTTTTTGTTTTTTTTTACAAGGTTTGGAAGTCAAAGATGGCTGCATACTCTTTATATGAGTAACAGGACTGAAAGTAACAGGACTGAGTTTTTAGTGGGGGGGGGTGTTAGACCAAAAATTTTCTACCCCCTCCAAAATATGGAGATGATCTATCCAAGTATGGAAATACCAATATTTGGCCAACTGAAAAATGCTAACCCCCCTGTACATCCCTCTGAAGTTAATAACCCCTCCAAATAGTCAAAAACCGCCTTTTTCACTAATATAAGCATTCCTTAACGGAAATAACTCTTAAATATGACATCAAAAATCACAGTAATAACATTTCTCACAAAAAGAGTTGTTTAAGGCACTGGAAATGTGGCAGAAATTGTGTCTGAAATGTCCATTTTGACAATCAGTAGAGAATTACATAGTTTGCACTGATTTGTCAGTGATTATTTACCTGCAAGAATACAAATAATGATTATTTAATACATTGGGAGATATAATTCAGATATGAATCATTTGTGCATCCTGGTTCTTAAAACTAAATTAGTAACCTTAAGTAATGATCCTCTGTGCTTAAAAATAGTTCATATTTGAGGTATTACTGAAGAGTGTGACATTCATCAATAACTTTTTAAAACTTGCTGAAAAAGAGCAGAATTACTATGTGTTTAATTTACTTGAATGCAAGGTTACTTACCACTAAGCTTATTACCTTAAAATAATGATCATCTGCACTGAAAATGTTGTAGTCGTACCTAGTGTCATACCTGAAGAGGTTCGCATTCATTGATAACTTTAAAACACATTTAAAAAAAGCAGCATTCTAATATCAAACAGCACTGTAATGCATTTTGTCATATTGTAAGAATGGAAACTTTCAGAGGGTATGTACAGGGGGCTTAGCAAGGTTCAATTTAATAAAATTTGACATTTTCCCACATAGATGGACCATCTCCATATTTCTGGGGGGGGGGGAACATGGAAAAGTCAAAATTCTTAAAATAACAACACCCCCCATTTTTAGCCTAGGATTAGCTAATACATGGAATTAAGCCACATGGCGTCATCACTAATAGCATGACCACACTTGGCACATTTCTAGTGATTTTACCAAAAATCTGTATTTTTAAAATAAATATCATCTAAGAAATAATTTAAGTAACAGGACAGTATGTTGACATTGACCTAATCAGTCAAAGTTAAAAAATCAAATATACAGAAAAGTAAATGAGAGAACTAACTTTTGGTCTTCCCATGGCCTTCAGAAGAGACAACTGATGTAACTTCCTGTTGAGCATGTGATTTATGGAATGTTCCAAATTTGTCAGATGGGGTAATGTTTGGGTAACAGGACTGAGTGAAAACCCAGGCACACGACTAAAATGTGTATTAACTAAGATATTGTGGATTTCTTATGAAAAAAATATATTTAAACCGTGGATAGGATATGGAGTCACACAACAGTGCAAAAGAAATACTGTTTCTGAAGGATTTTAATCATAATATTTCATAGTTAAGTATAAAGTTAGAGTGCGGGGGACAGGTAGCACATGCTATTTTTCAGCGTTTTAGGTAGTTTTTATTACCTTTCTGTAGGAATTATACCAATTTGTGTAAGATGTTTTAAGATTTATGGAAGGAGTTTCAAGTATTAGCTCTTCGTAACAGTCACTAAATTTTATGCCGGTTCAAAAATTTCTTGGAATCATGACAAGTTGCTTCCCCCCCCCCCCCCAAGAGAGGAAAAACGGAGGCTGCGGTGTGCGTGATGTTTGTTTGTTTGTTTGTTTGTTTGTTTTATAGCTACTGTAACCCAAGTGATAACAGGAACTAACTTGTTTCATAGACCTTGCACAGCATTAGTCATTATAAAGTATGTAATCATTTTTTTTTTTATTTAAATTTTTTTATTACACTTGTACCACAGCAACTTGTAAAACACTTTGGAATGTGCCATTATTTAAAAAAAAAAATCAACTGGGGTGTGTGGGGGGTTGGGTGTGTAATGTGGCCCACAGCGATTGAGTTTGAGAATCCTGTTCTAATATCTGGCCCAGTCACACATTTATACATGAATAGACTCCCTTACGTTTTCTGGCCGTCGTAAGTGTTTTGTGCTATGTAAACTTTACGGGCATTATTGAAGAAATAAATGAAATGATTCCTGTTTCATGATTTTGTGACTTTGGAGTCTCGAGTTGAACAGCCCAGCATGCGTCTCGACTAATCTGCTTCTGATTGGTTAATAATTGGATTGACACTGAATTATGCATGTATGGTGCGTAATCTGATTGTTCCCCATCCCCTTTGTCCTCATTGCAGGCATGAATCATTTACACTTCCATGCATTCCTAGGTAAGGGGTGCTAGTTTCAGCACGTTGTCTGCTCCATGTTTGTAACCCCCTCTCTTTCCTCAGACCTTTTAATTTGCTTCCTCAGAATAAGCATCACATTAGTGTAATTTGCATCCACTCTGCATTTTACTGCTGCTACTTATTTCTGTTGCAGTTCTTTGTGGTTTTTCAGTATCCCAAGCTTATAATCTCCCCTGCATGTGCTGCTCTCCTCTTCCATCATACTCTTCCATTCATGCCCCTTTTCCACCAAAGCAGTTCCAGGGCTGGTTCGGGGCCAGTGCTTAGTTTGGAGCCGGGTTTTCTGTTTCCACTGACAAAGAACTGGCTCTGGGGCCAGAAAAACCGGTTCCAGGCTAGCACCAACTCTCTGCTGGGCCAGAGGAAAGAACCGCTTACGTCAGCGGGGGGGGGCGGCGCGGAGTTGTTAAGACCAACAACAATAAGAAGACCACGAAAGATCGCCATTTTTAAGCGACGAGAAGCAGCAGCTGTACAAACGCGAAGTCATTTTATTATTGTTGTTGCTGCTGCTGCTTCTTCCGCGTTGTTTTTGCTTCGATATTCGCGCCAAGGTTTATGCAAACGTAGCGACGTAACTGACGTATACAGCGACGTAATGACGTGGCTTCCCTTAGCACCGTGAGCTATGGAAAAGCAAACTGGTTCTCAGCTGGCTCGCAAGTTGAACGAGTTGTGAACCAGCCCTGGAACTGATTTGGTGGAAAAGGGGTATCAGTGGGGTTAGTTGGATGTTCATAATGACTTTTTTTTGTATGTGTATGTAGAAAGCGTCTCAGCCAGAAGAGTGTAAGCAGCAGTGAGAGCAGAGCTGGCCCCGGAGTGATCTCGTCCCCTGCTGGACCTGCCATATACCCTCAAACAATGCAATAGAAATCCAAACACCATGTAGGAAATGCATGATCATTTATGTTTACGCCACACAGAGGTTACCTCTGTGTTCAAAATAGAGCATTCAAAAAAATATATATAGGTGACCATGTATAGCAGTTCTGCACTCCACTCTTTTTGATCTAAGGCCTCTTTTGTAAACTCTTATGTATTTGACTGGATGTTTTGTGCAAAGAGTTTGTGTGTTTCCTCTTCCCCCCCCCCCCCCCCCCCAAGAATAGTTACCTTTTCTCACTTGTTTGTCACTGTTCCATGGTTGGTGACATGCAGAATTATGAAAACACCCCTGACTGTTTTCACACTGTAGATCACTCAGGGTTCGTTTGTTTGTTTTTAATTTAACAGTAGTTACAGTACAGTGGTTCTTGTCAAGCATGAAACTGCTGATAGGTAACTTATAATAAAACCTTTCTCTCTGTTACAGCACAGTCAAGTCAGTGTTAATTTTGGGAAGTCTCCATGTCTAGCCTCATGTCGCTAGATGAAATGGAGTAGTGTAACTGAAAACAGCGAAGGTTTGCCTTCAAGGCTTAGATCAGTGTCAACAGAACGGAGCAATCACTTGATTGCAGAGCTGCATTGATGCCAGTGTGGAGGGTACTTTTATAAACTCGGTGTATGCTTCTTAACATATTGATCTTAGCTCTGCTGACCCAGAACAAGCATCACTCCTGCTCTGACTCTTCTACCATTTAATCTTATTTTCAGTCTATGTGGCCACTGTGGGGTTTTTTTTGTTTGTTTGTTTTTCCTCCTTAATTTCAGGTTTAGCACTGTTTTCTTTTATATTTGCTTTAAACATAAGCCTAAAGGTTGCCAATGCTATTTTGCTACAGTATTCAGAGTGATGGGATTTTTTTTTTTTTCTTATTTCATTTTGTTCGATCAGGATCTTGGGTGAAAAGCAGCAGGCGACGGTTGGCCTCATGGCTTTCTTTTGCACATCAATGTTAGATCTCACAAAAAAAAAAAGCGTGGGAAATAAAAAGTGCTGATCACTCATGTTGGACAACACTGACATTTCAACAAGAAGCACTTTTACTTTGGTCTGGCTTTTCAGCGAGGTTTCTTTTGTTCTGTGATTTTCATGCTTAGATTTTTTTTTTTTTTTTTTTTTTAAGTTGCTCATGCGTGAGAGAGGGCAGATCTTAAAGCCACTGCCCAAGTATTAACTGTCTGCTAGCAATGGCCTTATGGGGATTGTCTTGGGTTTTAATGCAATATTTGTTTTCAATTTGTATAAAATAGTCAAGAGTATTCTATTAAACATTGTGTAATGTGATCCAGTGTGTACTTTGCTACGTGTGTGTGGATGTTTTTTAAATGTAACTTGACAGTATGCATTTTGTTGTATTCCCTATGACCTTCGCTCTGTGATGAGGAATGTCTGCACCCTTCATGAAGGGGAAAAAAAACTGTACTTGAGATTTCCATGAAGCCGGATTCCAGCTATACTGTAGCATGTTAAGAATCTCAGCACTGAGGCCTCTGATACAGTGGCTGTGAGGGCTGCTCTAACTTCTCGCCACTGGTGTGGATGGAATGTGATCTGACATTCTTCAAGATGCGTCTCAATTGCTTAATCTGGCAGCCAAGATTCCCTCACGGTTAACACGGCTGCTGTTTTGGTCAATGCTTTGAAACAACACCTTTTTGGTCATGGGCTGTCAGCAGGCCTGGTGCTTTAGCTCAGCACAGCACAATCTAACAGCTTTGTAGCCAGGTGAATGTTCTTCATGGATACTGCTGTGTTTTGCCAAGGTTTCATCAGAAAAGTGTTCTCATGCATTCCAGACTAGTCGTACGGTTAACATGTTTTTAGCCATGTGGTGACTTTCTCTCTTACAAAGGGCTCAGAGTAGAAGAAAGCTTAAACTTATTTTAAATCAAGGTTTATCTACAGCTCTTAAAGGATCTTTGGTTGTTTCTTTGTAGGAACCATTAAACTTCAGTGCAGAACCTTAAGTGCCTCTTTGTCAGAGAGGATTCCAAGTCGACATATTTTAGAACATTTAAGAGCTTAACATTTTAAAAGAGCATTTGAATGGGGTTTTTAATATTCTTAGTGTGCAGTCTAATATGCTAAAGCTTTGTCTGGAGGAACCTTTTAAAGGTCTGTGCTGAACCTTACTGAGATACAGACATCCTTATAGCAAAAAACTAAGTCTTGCTGGTAAAGTCCAACACTTAACTCTCCAAAGAATACATGAACCACTGAAGAATTACTTTCCTTAGTGTAAGAAGGTTCTGGCTTTGAGCCCAGTGGCTGATGGGGGCTTTTCTGTGTGGAGTTTGCATGTTCTCCCCGTATCTGTGTGGGTTTCCTCCGGGTGCTCCGGTTTCCCCCACAGTCCAAAGACATGCGGGTTAGGCTTGCTGTGAGGCAACAGTGCTAACCACTACACCACCATAGCACAATCATGCTTTTGAGATTTGTCCCAACTTCATGTGTGGTTTTTTTTTTTTTTTTTTTTAAAACAGCTGTATAAGGATTTTATGCAGGTTTATGTTTTTGTCTTAGAGCCTTATGGGCACTGCCCATAAGTGTTACCAAGTAAAGGATTGATTAATCCTGATCAGTGTTTCGGATGATATCCTGTTTATGGGGCCTTTGGTTGTGTATTTGAGGAACCCTTAAAGGTTCAGTGTAGAACTATACAACTAGGGCTACATCCACATGACAACGGCAACGAGATTTTTTTTTTTTTTAGCGGGTAAAAAAAATATCGTGTCCACATGGGCAACGGATCAGTAAAATATCAGGTACATATGGCAACGCAACGCTTGCTGAAAACGATGCAATACGCATGCCACACCTCTACGTGCGCTGTAAGACGGTCCCATCGGAGACACCAGAACAATAGAAGAAGTAGGACACATGCGCATAAACCCCTTCCTCTACCCGGCGTGAATGAGTGAGTGCTGCTTGTTCTAGTCATGTGGTTGCGACGTCATCGTAAACAAATGCGTTCTACTCATCCAGACGACTTCGCAATGGCGCCGTTGCCAGATTTTTCCACTCTGGAAACTGTTCTCAAAAAATATCGTTTTGGGGCACCCAAAACACCGGTGCCGTGTGGACGCCAGGCCGAAACGATAAATTTTATCGGATTCACCTGAATCTGTTGCCGTGTGGACAGGGCCTAAGGGTTTCACCATCTGTCAGGATTCCAACTCAAATCCATTTAGGAGGCTAAAAGCCCTTGTAGGAGTCCTTTTCTTCCACCCTGTGTGTATAAGTGGAGTGCCATTTGTGTCCCACTCTTGGAAGGGGGGAATTTAAACATGGATAAATGTCCTTCACAACAGCTTACTTGCATGTTTCTGATATAACAAAACCTATCTAAATATTTCATTTTCTTTCCAATTTACCTTGAAATATCACTAATATACTTCAAAACTTATTTCTTTTGTATTAATTAGTCAATCTTTCAAACATCTAATATGCTTTTCCCTGCGTTATCTATTAGATTATAAAAATCTACTTTTCACCCAAGTGGCTATTACAAAACCTCCTATCTCCTTGACCTTAAGCAGTATTGAGAGACTAACCAAACAACAAATCCAGTTATAATTCAGTAGATGCCCTTCTCCTGTTATATCCTCTAATAGCCGTGTCCTCTATGTAAGTCTTGTGTCCTGTTGTGGCTCATCACTCACAGCAGCCCTCCTTAATGTCTTACAGCATGTCGGCGATATAAACGGAGCTTTGTGCCAATGAAGCCAGGCCTCTGACTGAACTGGTTTGATTTTTATTCTCAAGGCATAGTTGTGACTGGTATAATAATCTGTAGATAATTATGGCACTGTAGGCTGAGGTGGAAACCCTATAGTTTTACCCTAACCCTTTCCACCACTGGCTGTAGGTTACGTGACCAGATGTTCTGTTTTGCTGTTCTAGTATCTTGACCCTAAATCTATACTAATTGGTTTGTTAAGCTTTTTAATTTTGTGTGTGTGTGTTTTTAAAAAGCTATTGACATTTGTAATGTTCATAATGTGGTTGTTAAACTGACCATGGGACAATCTGTCTTTAGATTTGTTTGTTCTTGTTCCTTCTGGTAAAGCCGTTATGTCTCTCCTTCACAAACACATGCAGTCTCAGACCTTGGCTCCTTCCTTTAGCAGTGGGAGACAAAATTAGTTTATCATAACTGTGTGGTGAGTCAGTATGACAGAAAGCAAGCTAACTAACAATAACACCAAAAAGCACGTGACTAGCAGTGTTATCACATCTAATGTTCCCACCTCTTAGCAATAATGTTGACTGTATTACTGCAACAGTTATAATTTGAATAAGTTGTTGATTGGGTATGCCATTTTCACATACAGCACTCTGTGAAAGTCATTCAACTTGTATTCAAACAGTCCTCCAACTCCAGAAATGGACGTCTATGAATTTTATTGCTAACATTAGCTAATGGATGGAAGTCTATGATTAGCTTGGCAGTGCAATGGACCTAGGCCAAATCCTTGGCTTAGTCAAGTCAAGTTTATTTGTATAGCGCTTTTAACAATAAACATTGTCGCAAAGCAGCTTTACAGAATTTGAACGACTTAAAACATGAGCTAATTTTATCTCTAATCTATCCCCAATGAGCAAGCCTGTGGCGACGGTGGCAAGGAAAAACTCCCTCAGACGACATGAGGAAGAAACCTCGAGAGGAACCAGAGACTCTTGCTCTGTGAGAGTTTGGGGTTTGCTCAGATTTCACTCTGATAATATCAAAGAGCCAAACCATTTGTTCAGCCTTTTATTTAAGCTACTGGTGGATTAACCTTAAACAGGTAATTCAGGTAAGATGTAAAACTTGATAGTAGGAAGGCCACGGAATGCAGCACAGGTCTTATCTGGGTTTTATTTCCCTAGATATAGCTCCCACCTTGTTTGGTTTATGTGCTCTGCTATGTACTGGGAGGTAGTTCTGTAAAATTTAACGCTAGCCATCTGTTTTTGAAATGAACTCCATTTCTGACGTCAGAAGATCCTGTCAATACAAACACACAAAATACCTTTGATGTACCTTCTGAATTCTGAAATGTACAGGAGTTCACTCTAAAACCACAGGGCTTATATATGTACACCCTGTTAAAATAAGTTTTTCCTAATGTAAAGAAAATGAGACCACGGTAAATTATTTTAAAGCTTTCCCCACCTTTAATGTGACCTATAACCTGTAGAATTCAACTGAAAAACAAGCAAATCTGTTGGGGGGGGGGACACAAAAAATAAACATACAATAAGCTGGTTGCATAAGTGTGCACACCCTTAAACTAATACTTTTTGTTGAAGCACCTTTTGATTTAATTACAGCATTCAGTCTTTTTGGGTCGGAGTCTATCAGCCTGCTACATCTAGACTTGGCAATATTTGCCCACTCTTCCTCACAAAAGCGCGTCAGATTGCGAGGGCCTCTCTTGTGCACAGCCCTCTTCAGGTCACCCCACAGATTTTCAATTGGATTTAGGTCTGGGCTCTGGCTGGGCCGTTCCAAAACTTTAATTTTCTTCTGGTGAAGCCATTCTTTTGTTGATTTCGATGTATGCTTGGGGTCATTGTCATGCTGAAAGATGAAATTCATGTTTCTAGCAGACACCTGAAGGTTTTGGGCCAAAATTGACTGGTATTTGCAGTAGAACTGTTCATAATTCCCTCCACCCTCTAAAGCCTCTGTTCCAGCTGAAGAAAAACAACCCCAAAACATGATGCTTCACCGTGGGGATGGTGTTCTTTTGGTGATGTGCAGTGTTTGTTTTTGCGCCAAACATACCTTTTGGAATTGTGGCCAAAAAGTTTACCTTGGTTTCATCAGACTATAACACATTTTCCCACATGCTTTTGGGAGAGTTGATGGGGTTTTTTGTTTTTGGTTTTTTTTTTTTGCAAAATTTAGCCAGGCCTGGATGTTTTTTCTTCGTAAGAAAAGGCTTCCGTCTTGCGACCCTACCCCGTAGTCCAGATATATGGAGAATACGGGAGATTGCCACATGTAGTACACAACCAGTACTTGCCAGAAATTCCTGCAGCTCCTTCAGTGTTACTGTCGGCCTCTCGGCAGCCTCACAGACCAGTTTTCATCTTGTCTTTTCATCAATTTTGGAGGGATGTCCAGTTCTCGGTAATGTCACTGTTGTCCCATATTTTCTCCACTTCTTGATAACCGTCTTCACTGTGCTCCATGGTATATCTAATGCCATGGAAATGTTTTTGTACCCTTCTCCTGACTGATAGCTTTCAACAGTGAGATCCCTCTAATGCTTTGTAAGCTCTCTGTGAACCCTGGCTTTTGCTGGAGGAGGCAACTGAGTAAATGTCTGACCTTTATTTGGGGTTAATCAGATTCATTTTGATTGATGGCAGGTGTGAACCCAAAAAGACTGAATGCTGTAATTAAATCAAAAGGTGCTTCAACAAAATTTAAGGGTGTGCACACTTATGCAACCAGCTTATTATACGTTTGTTTTTCCCCCTAACAGATGTTTTTCAATTGAACTGTACAGGTTATGGATCACATTAAAGGTGGGAAATTTTTTTAATTATTTATCGTAGTCTCAGGGGTTTTTAAAAAAAACATTTTAACGGGGTATGTTTTTTTTTTAATATCCACTGTAAATTCTTTGCAAACATGAATCAGTGACCGTTGGAGGGGAGGAAAGGCATTGCTGTGGTTTGTTGCATGTGACATGTTGGATGCAGTGCATTCCATGTTATCTTTAGAAACATTGTTTTTCCCTGAACATGGCAACTTATTTGGTTTGATAAAGCCAAACATTTCACATACATCATACAAAATCTATATAAAAATACTACCATAAATGTCATGATCAATAATAAATATAATTTTAGTATTAATAGGCACAATTTAACCTTGTCATGAACAGGAAGCAGATGGATTGCACAGCTATGCAGAAAGACAATGAGTTATGACATTCCTTGAAAGTTACAGCCGGTCTCACTGGAATTCGTTAGTTTATCTCTGTGAATGAACAGCAGTATGAACCTTTTATAACACTAAATGGGTTGTAACTACAACTGTCAACTTCCTTTTTTTTGGGGGGGGGGGTCATCCTTCAGTCATGAAACCTCCCCCCAAAGAACAAGATATGTCCAGAACAAAACAGTACACACTTTTTCAGATTAAAGTGATGAATCAGACTCCCAGGCCACTGACCCTGACTCTCAGAAGCTGGGATCTTGCTGCTGATTTTTTTTGGGGGGGTATATTTTTACACTAAAAAAAAACAGCTGTCGGCTATCACTGGTTATCAGTTATTCACTCATGATATCAAAATTTTATTTCCACACAAGACTGGACATTTCCCCAAAACTGCAGGAGGTTGCCTCATGAATATTGTATGTTTTAATGTTTATTTTACTGTGAGTTGGAGGCATTACACTTGGGTTTTATAAGTCACTACTGTACTTGGGATCCAAATTCGAGTTGGTTTTTTTCTCCCCAAAAAATCAGTCTCGAATTCAGCCATATTATCCTGTAGTGTGGCCCAGTAAGAACAAATATAAACTGAACTCATGGACTTTTTTTTTTTTTTCCTCCATGCAGTTATTTTTGTTTTTACATACCTGTAATATATTTTTGAACACATGTATTTGATTCTGTTTTCTAAAGTATGCAAACTTGTAGCTTAATTTAAATCACATACTTGAATTGGTAGATGATTACTTTCATGCATTCTGACCCTGTCCTTGCAACCAGAATTTAGTCAGAGGTCATGGGTCAGATATGTGAGATCCTCAACCTCCGTGTCCTCATGTGCCCCGTTCCGGCTACCACCCAAACATTTAACATATTTAATATCACTAGCATCCCCAGAAAACAAGCAACAAACCCCAAACATGTTACTCAGCTATCACTCAAACTCAACAGGTCACTCAAATGAACTATTCAAAATAAAGCTGAGACTCAAAATAAGATTTTATGATGAATTGTAATGTTTATATTTGACCTATGTCTGAGATTTTTGGTTGCTTTCTTTCTTTTTTTTTGCTTATTTGTTTGTTTTCCTTTCACCGAAACACCATGGTGCTGTAGTGGTTAGCACTGTCGCCTCACAGCAAGAAGGTTCTGGGTTTGAGCCCAGTAGCCGACAGGGGCCTTTCCGTGTGGAGTTTGCGTGTTCTCCCCGTGTCTGCATGGGTTTCCTCCAGGTGCTCTGGTTTCCCCCACAGTCCAAAGAGGTGGTTAGGTTAACATGGGGCAGCCTGGGGCTGAAGTACCCTTGAGCAAGGCACCTAACCCCCAACTGCTGTGTGTGTGTGTGGGGGGGTTTTTTTCACTGCTTCAGATGGGTTAAATGCAGAGGATGAATGAATTTCACTGTGCTCGAGTGTGCATGTGACAGTCATCATCTTTCAAAAAGGTGTAATAATGACCAGTATAGTTATACAGTATTTTTAATAAAATTAAAAAAAAAACCTACCCCTGTAGTCTGATAATAATCCCATATATTAAAGACAGCTAACCTGAATTGACTACTTGAAGGAGACCTGGATTCAGCCATGGAAATGGCCCTGGACTACAGTTAGTAAAAAAGTCTCAATTGTTTTTTTTATTCCTTATGTGGAAAACTGTAATCAGAAGTCACATTTTTTTTCTTAACTCATTGCAATGCTGTGCCTCAATCCTGGCTGATGTTCTTCCTCTTGTTGTGATTTTTCTCAGGCTTGTTAAGTTTTAAACCACTCTGACTGAGCAGGCAGTTACAAAGGATGATGTAATAAACGTAAAGCACTGCATGATGCACATTTTATGTTAATGAACATGGCAAAAACCTCCCTTTCACACTATGTATTGTTGATTTGATTATCTGTGAACCTTTTTGGCAAGTGTTCTTTAGAAGAAAAGAAAGTGCACCTTTTCTTCATCCGTATCCGTTTACAACACATTATCTATTCACATAATATAATGCATTCATATTTGCATTATATCCCTTCTGAATACATGTCACTACAAGCCTCAGACACTCGCCCCAGCAGCTCTTAGTCACTCTAATTTACTCTCATTGACAGGTTTTAGACCTTGGTAAAGAGACTGGGCCTTTTGACCTTTCAGGAGCTCCTCATTCCCTCTGCATTGTTTCCCAGCGGGTTCAAAAGCTCATCCAGGACATTTAATGCCATTTGTTCTTTTTCCCACGGTGCATCCGCATTTGCCCAGGCTGCTATAGAACAGGCTTATCTGAACAATGCTTCAAATAGCTACAGAGACTCATCAGTCTTACATTCCTGGCCCAAAGCATGACATGAGACTTTACGAGTGTGAGGTCTTTGTAGGGCAGAGTGGATCTTAAGGACCTATATATAGGTGACCAAAACAATTGGAAAGGAGAAGAGGTGTCAAAGATGGACTGTTGACATGTATGGAGGCCTGGTGCAGAGTTATCAGATAGCAGCTGTGAGGTTTGACATGGCATCATCACACAGCTGTGCTTCTGTTCTCTTCTCATGGTTACCATAACAACCTCACATCTATGTTTATTAGTGCCATGCACATCCTAATAATCATTCACTTGGTTCTACATTGTTGAAATACAGCCTTAACAGGATACCATTTTTAACTAATTTTAGCTAAATTTAAACCCTTTAAAGGATTTTAACATGGTGTATTTTTGAGGTGCATTAAATAGCATTATGATGTAATGATCACGAACGTGTTTGGGATTCACCTGCATAAAATGATGTCAGTCGGGCTCTTTTTTTTTTTTTATCTGTTAAAATACATAATAGAGGGTGTTGAATGCATGTTCTGAGCATTTTTAGTTGCTCTGTTCCTTCATTCATCATCAGTAAGCACTTTATCCAGGTAAAAGTTGTGGTGGATCCGGAGCTTAACCTGGGTGTGAGATACAGGAATGCACACTGGATGGAATGCTAGTCCACACACACACACCTCCCTTGAGGCAATTTAGAAGAGCTAGTCTACCTGTTGTCATGTCTGGAAGTGGGAGATAACCAGAGAACCTGGAGGAACCCACACAGGCATGTGTACTGCATTGAATTTACCCACAGTAAGACAGGTTTTAACTGGTAGATAATTACTGCATTTGAGCTTTGCCCTTGCATCCAGAATTTCTGGTCAGAGGTCATGGGACAGCTATTTGAGATACTCGACTTCAGCGTCCTCATGTGCCCCGTTCAACGTTCAGCCATTTCAACGTTACCAACAACCAAACATCATAAACACTTCATATTCATATCAATAGCATCACCAAAAACAAACAAACAAAAACCCCTCAAACATACAGTTGTTTCATGAAATCGAGTCATACATGAGCTGATAGCTGACGAGACGCGTAGTGCTGAGTTGGCTATAAGCCACGTACGACGAGACTGAGTGGAATAACTGTTTTATTCTATCCACATTCACTGGATTTTGAGAAACGGAGCATTTTTATTTTTTGCAAATTCGATTAAATAAAACTTTATACAAACCATCCGACATAATTTCTGCTTAGAATGTAAGCAAACCGGTGAAATGACGGTAGCAATTTGTGAAAAATGCTACAATAATAATTCTTGAAAAAAGATACGTTCTTATCATCAAATACTTTTATTCCATATTTTGTTGCTTCTTTTTTTGTATTTTTAGGGGCTTTGTTTCCGAGTAGAGTTTTTATTTCGTCCTTGATTGGTTCAGCTACATGAGCCGCCGTTTTGTTTTTCTCTACTCGCGGTATATGAGCTGATAGCTTAGTAGTAGAGTAGCCAATCAGAGCACGAGATTGCTCATATCCAGTGAATGCGGATAGAATAAGGTGGGGTTTACATTAGACCGTATCAGCGGATCATCAGATTAACGTTTTTAAAACGATTAGTGTGCACACAGCAACACCAATACACGATTTGCGTGCACACAGCAACGCCAATACACAGATACGCTTGGCTCCGCAGGCATCCTGCGCTCCAAATCACTCCGCCCTGAACAGCGAGTGCCCTCTGGAGGGTGCGCACTCCGGCCCTGCGCAGCTCACAGAGCGCGCGAGTGGAGTGCACAAGCAGTGATTTGGGACTGAGCCGCTGTGTGTGTGATCTCAGTGCATGTCGGGCATGCGCGTCACTTACCACTTGCAAGTGGAAGGATGGCAAGCCTAAAGACAATCATAACTACACAATGGGCAGTATTTGCATCAGTATTTGCAGTATTTTCATACTTTTATACTCTTTAATGAAAGGTGATACAAGGCGGAAGTCCGCGCCGTTTTTCAGCAGTCGCGTCACATGACCAACGCCAGCGAATCAGGAAGGTGGATGTCACAGTGACGTTGTCCAATGACGACGCCAGCTAGAGCTCAGCACAGCGTATCCGCGTATTCTCAATGTTTACACAGCACCGGATCAGACACGATCTGGATTGAAAACGTGGACCCTGACGGATTCCCGTTTCCCGGCGTTTCCAGGCGTTTTAATGTAAACGGACAGTGCATCTGCGAAGAAAACGAGACAGATACGGTCTAATGTAAACTTGGCCTAATACTCAGTTGTTCCTTAAACTCAGTAGGTCACACAAGTGTAGATGTTCACAAACAAAGCTGAGAAACAAAGGGAAATCGTTTGAAGAAACACCTTGTACAGTCACTCATGAAGCATGATGCATAACTTTGACGCTTGACATATTTAAAATATTTCATCATGAATTGCAGTGCTTGTATTTTTGTCATTTGTATTAGCTTTCTCTGTTTGTCAATTTGTCTTGTATTCTGTGCTTTTCTCCCATTAAAAGATAAAAATGGTATGGAATAATGACCAGTATAGATATACAAAATCGTCTAAATTCCAAAAAGGGAAAAAAAAAAAACAGACAAGACTATTGTCCATGAAAGAGCTTCTGTGTGGCCTTATGAAGTGAAGCTCAGTGCACTGACTCGACATTTCCTTGCAGAGCACATGGTAAAGTCAAACGAGCGGGCATGTCCAGACTTGACTGCTTGAACTAGACCTGAAGTCAGGCATGGAAAGTCCCATCTAATCCAGTTCATAAAAATGTGTCAGAACTGTTTCATTCCTTATTTGGAAAGTAGTCCTGTCGAAAATGTTACACCATTGCGAAACGTAAAGCCTCTAATAATTATCAATGGAAGACTAATTGTACCTGTACCAGTCAGAAACTACACACACATTATTTTTTCTTCTTAAATCACTGCAATGCTTCAACCCAGTCCTTGTTATGACGTTTGCCTGACTTGTTAGGAATTCACTGTCTTCAAAATACACCCACTGATGAACAGAGACAGAGTGAAATGCCATCTTCAGCAAGACACAGAAATGCCACAGTGTTAGAAACGCAGCTCTGCTGGGGCTGGTTTATCCAGATTCCTTGATATTTAGATTCCTAACACCGTCTTAACACCATGTCATTTACAGTGTAGACACTTGGTATATATCAGTGAAGAAAGGCAATGTCTGCCCAGATCTGAATTGTGTAGGCCCTTTCAGGATCCCTCCCATCAGGGCTCAAATACTGTGGGTTAGACTGACTCATAGCATAGACATGTCTGTGTGCCCAAGACAACACCCCCACACACCCTGGTAACCACAATATAACAGGGAAAGAAAATCAGAAGACGTTTTAATTGCACCTTGTACAATCGTAAAATGGCCTTTGAAGGTGTATGTTGGGTTAATAATTAAGGAAAGGAGATACACATGCTGCATTTTATATCGTGACTAACTGTATAATGGGCAGTAAAATACTGTAATTATAGTACAAACCCCGGAGCTTTTACATGAAAGCAGTGGGAAATTACAGTACATTTTATCTGGAAGTGCCAGCAATTATCATAAAATATGATAAATGATGTTTATGATAAAAATGGAAGTAAGAATGGTTTATTAAAAAAAATTAGCTTCAACTACACTGTAAAAAAAAATCTTGTCAAATTTACAGTGAAAAACTGGCAGCTGTGGTTGCCATTTTTTCACCGTAAAAAATACAGTGACAGTGTATATGGCTTTACGGTAAGGTATATCAACACTTGTAAAAACAACAGTTTGAAAATGTTCAATTTTACAGGTATTCAATGTACAATAATCAATACATAACTGTTAATTTTACGGATATTCATTGTACAATAAACAATGATTCAAAATGATGGTAACAAGCAATGATCTACTAGACAGATATATATATTTTTTTAGAATTTTTTTGGGGCTTTTTTCACCTTTATTGGATAGGACAGTGCAGAGACAGGAAATGAGCTGGAGAGAGAGACGGGGAGGGATCGGGAAATGACCTCAGGTCAGAATCGAACCCGGGTTCCCGGATTCATGGTATGACGCCTTATTCGACTGAGCCACGACGGTGGGCGTTTTTTAATTTTTTTAACAGGGCAATGATGTAATTTTAACTATCACATTCTGTTTTAGTATTACAGTTTGTCTGTGTTTAAACTACAACAATTTGTAAATTCTACAAAAAATATGATCAATTCAACATATTCTTACTGTTAAATTAACAGTGGTATTTGGTTAGGAGTTTTACAGTATATTGATGTAAATTACACACTGCTTCATTGTTTTTGTATTTACAGTTTTTTATGTCATGATTTTACATAAATTCACTGTTAATTCTACAGACATTTTTTACAGTGTACTGTATTGTAGACTAAGAGATGAAAAGTGCAAAAGGGAGACAACTATGACTACAGGACCTCTATTAGCACACGGATTTTTGTGACTAAAAGAAACAATAACTAAAAGGAGCAAAAAGGGAAATGACTAATAGTACTATATCAATATACATACTAATAAAAAGTCAAAGTCCCTCTCACACCAGGATCTGGTCTTCCCAGGCAGTCTCCTGTCCCAGTAACTCTTTAAGGCGTATGGGTGCGGCGCCGATCTCCGTTTCGATAGCCCTCGGCCTCTCGCCTATACAGCTAGGGTTACAGTGGGGGGCTAGTCCTCTGGTAACGGCGAAAGTTTGACTTCCTTACTCGCATCTGTATTGCAGCGCGCCTTGCCAGATGGTAGTAGGTACCAGTTTTATGATGGTCTTTGGTATGACCCGACCACGAGTAGAACTCATGATCTCCCGGTCAAGAGGCATACACGCTAATCACTAGGCCAACTCACAGTACATAATAATAAACAATATAATAATTATACTATATTAATAAATATACAAAAAAATAGTATAGTTAACAGTTATTCCATGAAATCGAGTCGTACATGAGCTGATAGCCGACGAGGCGCATAGCACAGAGTCAGCTATAAGCCATGTACGACGAGATTGAGTGGAATAACTGTTTTATTATATTCACATTCACTGGATTTTGAGAAACGAGGCATTTTTATTTTTTGCAAATTCAATAAATAAAAACTTTATACAAAACATCCAATTAAATCATTTCCACTTATGCGGACTTTTTAAAACCTATCAATGGCTGCACGAATTGACTAATGTTTTTTTTTGTAGAAAGTGCCATCTTGCTGTCGTGCCAAAGTATAGAATAGCTTTTGACATTTATTTAATTCTTCCTTAGACATTTCAGTTCTGTAATTTTCAATCTTCTTTGCGCTTTTGAACCAGTTTAAAAAAATTCAACAAATTTTAATGCTTAAAGATGAAGAATGTAAACAAGCCAGTGAAATGACAGGAGCAATTTGTGAAAAATGCTATAATAGCCTAATAATTCTTGAAAAATAAAAAAATATAAGATCTTACCGTCAAATACATTCATTCCATATTTTGTTGCTTTTTTATTTTTTTTGGGGGGGGGGGGGGGTTGTTTTCAAGTAGAGTTTTTATTTCATCCTCGGTTGGTTCAGCAATATGCTCTGCCATTTTGTTTTTATCTACTCACGGTATATGAGCTGATATCCTAGTAGTAGAGTAGCCAATCAGAGTGTGCAGTTGCTCATATCCAGTGAATGTGGATAGAATAATTACTAATATTTGATTGTTTAAATAACTAGCTATTGTTCAGCTTTGGTGTTGGTAAGAGATGTTCCTTTTAAATTATAATCACAACTTGAATACAGGCGGCACGGTGGTGTAGTGGTTAGCACTGTCGCCTCACAGCAAGAAGGTCCGGGTTCGAGCCCCGTGGCCGGCGAGGGCCCTTCTGTGCGGGGTTTGCATGTTCTCCCCGTGTCCGCGTGGGTTTCCTCCAGGTGCTCCGGTTTCCCCCACAGTCCAAAGACATGCAGGTTAGGTTAACTGGTGACTCTAAATTGAGCGTAGGTGTGAATGTGAGTGTGAATGGTTGTCTGTGTCTATGTGTCAGCCCTGTGATGACCTGGCGACTTGTCCAGGGTGTACCCCGCCTTTCGCCCGTAGTCAGCTGGGATAGGCTCCAGCTTGCCTGCGACCCTGTAGAAGGATAAAGCAGCTAGAGATAATGAGATGAGATGAACTTGAATACAATAAATGAAGAGTAATATGCAAGAAGGTTGATTACAGTAAATGTAATCCACTGTAAAAACAAGTGCAGTATGCTAAATGTAATGGACTTGTTACAGGAAAGTGCTAAAAACAGTGTTGTCAGATAGCAGTGAAAAGTCTAACAGTACACTCACATTACTGTAATTATGCTTCAGGTTCAGTCTCGTGTAAGAATATATTTGCTATGTACCGATACACAAATAAGGAATGTTACCAGTATCAGTAAAAATGTTCTAGTAGCACCCTTTTCCCATAATGCACAGCAGTGTTTGCACCTTTCCTCTCTCCAGCTTGTTTAAACAATGATTAAGCCCTTTACACACCCACTACATAAGCATGTGCCTAACAGTATTATCAAAGCAATTTAGCATTTTTAACAGCTAAGATTTAGGAGCGTTATTAACTAATCACAGTTGTAAGCAGTGTGTTGAAGCTGGAATGCAGTATAATTAGATCTCAAATATCAAGTATGATTTATTAGTATGTACAGATTTGTCAGTGTGGTATACAGAGCCCTTCATGATTATTGTCAACCCTTGTAATGATTAGTAAAAAGGGTTAGAAAGAATCCACCTTTTGGTGAAGTCGCTTCATCTCACACTGAAAACATGAGAAAAATCCAACCTTTAATTGAAATAAATTTATTCAGAGAAAAACAAATCCTTTATCAAGAAATCATTGTTTTCAATAAAACACACGTGCCACTACTATTGGCAACCCTAGAAATGACAGTGAACCCAAAATAACTGAAGCATGTTTCTCATTTAAACTGTACGTTTGAATTGATTGGAGTGTGTACGAACGTTCAAGCTGTAATCCATGACTTCCTGGATGACTTCACAAATATGAGGTAACCCAGAGGCCACATTCCCTTAGTCATCCATCAACGTGGGAAAGAAAAGAGGACACACAAAGCCAGTGAGGGAGCACTGTGTTGACCATCATTAGCCAGGGAATGGTTGTTAAAAAAAAAATAGCTAATCGCCTGAAAATGTCCATTTCTACTGTTAGGGCAATAATTAATCATTTTAAAAAAGTGGATACCAATTGGAATTTTTCCAAACTTGCCAGGAAGAAGACCCAAGTTTATTTTATCCCCACGTTCAGTAAGGAGGAAGGTCAGAGAGGCAAAAAATAATAATAATAATTCCCCAAGGGGCGGCACGGTGGTGTAGTGGTTAGCGCTGTCGCCTCACAGCAAGAAGGTCCGGGTTCGAGCCCCGGGGCCGGCGAGGGCCTTTCTGTGTGGAGTTTGCATGTTCTCCCCGTGTCCGCGTGGGTTTCCTCCGGGTGCTCCGGTTTCCCCCACAGTCCAAAGACATGCAGGTTAGGTTAACTGGTGACTCTAAATTGACCGTAGGTGTGAATGTGAGTGTGAATGGTTGTCTGTGTCTATGTGTCAGCCCTGTGATGACCTGGCGACTTGTCCAGGGTGTACCCCGCCTTTCGCCCGTAGTCAGCTGGGATAGGCTCCAGCTTGCCTGCGACCCTGTAGAAGGATAAAGCGGCTAGAGATAATGAATGAATGAATGAATTCCCCAAGGATCACTGTTGGTGAACTGCAAGGAAAAGTAAACTCTCCAAAACCACCATCAGACTCCAACTCCATGCCAACAGATTATTTGGAAGGTCTGCTAGAAAAAAGCCTTTTCTGTCAGTTAACCACAAATGTAAACGCCTGAAGTTTGTGAAACGCTGCTACAACTTT
This sequence comes from Neoarius graeffei, assembly GCF_027579695.1. Lineage (NCBI taxonomy): Eukaryota > Metazoa > Chordata > Actinopteri > Siluriformes > Ariidae > Neoarius > Neoarius graeffei. Next base: position 82,526,566 of record NC_083570.1, on the reverse strand, counting down.
GACTGGAATCATGTTCTATGGTCTGATGTAACAAAAATGGAGCTTTTTGGTAATAAACACTCAAGGCGAGTTTGGTGTAAAAAGAAGGATGGCTATAACGAAAAGAACCCGATCCCAACTGTAACATATGGTGGAAGTTCTGTGATGTTGTGGGACTGTTTTTCCTCCAAAGGTCCTGGAAGCCATGTTAGAATACATGGCATCATGGACTCCATGAAATCTCAGGACATTTTAAATCAAAATCTGGCTGCTTCTGCCAGGAAACTAAAACTGGGTCGTCATTGGATCTTCCAGCAGGACAACAATCTGAAGCATATGTCCAAATCAACACAAAAATGGTTATCTGAGCACAGAATCAAGCTTCTGCCCTGGCTATCTCAGTCCCCTGACCTGAAACCCAATAAAAACCTATGGGATGAGCTGAAGAAAAGAGTGCACAAGAGAGGGCCTCGGACCCTGGATGATCTGGAGAGATTGTGTAAAGAGGAATGGTCTCAGATGTTTTTTGTTAATTTGGACATATGCTTCAGATATTAAATGCAGGGGTGCCAATAATAGTGGTTCATATGTTTTTGTTGAAAATAACTATTCCTCAATGACAGACTGTTTTTGCTCTGAATAAATTTATTTCAATTAAAAGTTGGATTTTTCTCATGTTTTCAGTGTGAGATGAAGTGACTTCACCAAAAGAGGTGAATTGTTTTCTAATCCTTTTTACTAATCTTTACAAAGGGTGCCAGTAATCATGGCAGGCACTATAGGTTAACAACACAATGCATATGCATAACATAAGCGTAACATGTGGTGTCGTTGTTCACACATGTGCTTAAGAGATGTAGTTTTTCTCACAGAAAGGATTTGCCCATCAATTCATTTTTAAATATTTGCTTGAGGTGTTTGTTTTACCAAAGACAAGCACAAAGAGCTGGTTGTTGTGGCTCAGCACATGTGCCAGGTGTTGAAATCAGAAGAATTCCTGTCTTCGTTTTCTCATCCCGGCATGCATTATTCTTCATAGCTAGCAGTTATGGATCAGAAAACATACTGGGTTGGTGTTATACCAAAACATTTCATACATGCACTGCTGCCGCTAATAATGTTCTGAAATGAAACTGTGAAACCGTAAGCAAAACTGTGATATTGAGCTGAACAGTTATTATACTTTGGATTTGTCATACCTTGTTAGCCTTACTAATGGTAAAGAGTAAAGGACACAGGTTTTAGTTTAGTAAACAGAGGGAATGTACATGAGAATGCAGCTAAGATAAGATAAATGTTATAGAACACTGAATAATCCTAAACTATCTTACAATTCATCACCAATAAACTAGATCTTTATAGATAACTACTCCTAACAATTAATTATTGACTTGTGTATAAATTAACATTCAGAAGGCAGAAGATTTCCAGTTTACTAAAAGTGACTGCATCCAAAAGTCCATGGACTTTTCATATCTGCAAATAAGTTTATTGTAATTAAAGGTCAGACAATTTTAAACTCTACACTAAACCTTTAGTCTAGTGAAAAGTCTATAATCAGAGCAACACTGCACAGTGAAGTATCAGCTATTAGTATTATAATCCCTTGTGGGGAAAATTGCATACATTTAAAACCTCACATGTAATTATATAGCAAAAGCTTGTAAAGTTGCCTTTTACCAGTATACATTGAAATTGCACACATGAATTCAAGTAAACTGACGCAGTATTGTGTAAATAATGTGATCACATGAAAAAAAAAACCCATGAAAATAAATGAATTATGTGAAACAATCACATGTTGAAAAATGACACATGCATGAAAAGCTAATAAAAGAACATAAATAAATCACGTGACATAATCGTGTGGAGGCAGCACGGTGGTGTAGTGGTTAGCGCTGTCGCCTCACAGCAAGAAGGTCCTGGGTTCGAGCCCCGGGGCCGGCGAGGGCCTTTCTGTGCGGAGTTTGCATGTTGTCCGCGTGGGTTTCCTCCGGGTGCTCCGGTTTCCCCCACAGTCCAAAGACATGCAGGTTAGGTTAACTGGTGACTCTAAATTGACCGTAGGTGTGAATGTGAGTGTGAATGGTTGTCTGTGTCTATGTGTCAGCCCTGTGATGACCTGGCGACTTGTCCAGGGTGTACCCCGCCTTTCGCCCGTAGTCAGCTGGGATAGTCTCCAGCTTGCCTGCCTGCGACCCTGTAGAAGGATAAAGCGGCTAGAGATAATGAGAATGAGATAATCGTGTGGAAATAAATACATGTAAAAAATTAATACACACTCACTGTCCACTTTAATAGGAACACCAGTACACCTGGACATTCGTGCAGTTATCAAATCATGTGAGAGCAGTGCAATGCAAAATACTGTATCATGCAGATACAGGTCAAGAGCTTCAGTTACTGTTTACATCAAACATCAGAAAAAAAATTGCAATCTCTGTGACTTTACCCGTTTCATGGTTGTTAGTGCCAGATGGATCAGTTTGAGTATTTCAGAAACTACTGATCTCCTGGGGTTTTCACACACAACAGTCTCTAGAGTTTATACAGAATGGTGTGAAAAACAAAAAAACATTTTGTGAGTGACTAAGGCCAGATCGGTTTGAGCTGCCAGAAAGGATCTTCTTCTTTAGTGTTCTTCCTGATATTGTAGTAGGTTCACGTTTCTAGGAAAGAATCTTCTTCTTTAGTGTTCTTCTTGATGGTAGGTCCAAGTTTCTTGGGAAGAATCTTCTTTAGTGTTCTTCCTGATGGGAAGGATTACAGTAGTGGTTTCCCGTTGCCTTCTACTGGATTATTTATACAGGTTTACACCTTTCAACTATTCACACCTTAGAGTAGCCAGTTAACTTAACCGCATGTATTTGGACAGCAGGGGAAACAGATGCACCCGAAGGAAACCCAAACAGACACGGGGAGAACATGCAGACTCCACACAGAAAGGACCCCGTTGGCCACTGGACTCGAACCCAGAACCTTCTTCCTGTGAGGTGACAGTGCTAACCACTACACCACTATGCCAGGAAGGATAAAGTAACTAAAATAGTCACTCTTTACAACTGTAGTGAGCAGAAAAGCATATCATGAACAGAATATTGAACCTTGAGGGAAGCCAAGGTTAACCTAATGGTTAGAGAAACTTTGGGACCAAAATGTTGCCGGTTCAATTCCCTGGACCAGCAGGAATGGCTTGAGCAAGGCACCTATTGCTCTGGATAAGAGTGCCTGCTAAATGCTTGTAATGTAATGTAATGTAATGTAATGTAATGGTTGGACGACAACAACAGGAGAAAACACACTGGGTTCCAGACCTGTGAGTCAAGAACAGGAATCTGGACAGGAACACAAATCTATCTATGAACAGAGAGATAAATAAAAAGGCACTTGCTATAAAGAAAAGAAAAGAAAGCACAACTTTATTTATCACACACTTGTGAAATTCGGGGCGGCACGGTGGTGTAGTGGTTAGCGCTGTCGCCTCACAGCAAGAAGGTCCGGGTTCGAGCCCCGTGGCCGGCGAGGGCCTTTCTGTGCGGAGTTTGCATGTTCTCCCCGTGTCTGCCTGGGTTTCCTCCAGGTGCTCCGGTTTCCCCCACAGTCCAAAGACATGCAGGTTAGGTTAACTGGTGGCTCTAAATTGACCGTAGGTGTGAATGTGAATGGTTGTCTGTGTCTATGTGTCAGCCCTGTGATGACCTGGTGACTTGTCCAGGGTGTACCCCGCCTTTCGCCCGTAGTCAGCTGGGATAAGCTCCAGCTTGCCTGCGACCCTGCAGAACAGGATAAAGCGGCTACAGATAATGAGATGAGATGCATTAACCCATCTGAAGCAGTGAACACACACACACATACCCAGAGCAGTGGGCAGCCATGCTAACAGCGCCCGGGGAGCAGTTGGGAGTTCGGTGCCTCGCTCAAGGGCACCTCAGCCCAAAGCCGTCCTATATTAACCTAACCGCATGTCTTTGGACTGTGGAGGAAACCCATGCAGACACGGGAAGAACATGCAAACTCCGCACAGAAAGGCCACCGGGCTCGAACCCAGAACCTTCTTGCTGTGAGGCGACCGTGCTAACCACTTACACCCCAGAGAGATAAATAAAAAAAGACACTTGCTATAAAGGATTGAGATACTATAGCTGAGCCCTAAGAGAAACAGATTGCAATGTTGTAATGAGGTATTTTAGGGACTAGTTGAAGGCTGAAGGTCATCTGAGCCACATTTCCGCCCACGTTCCGCCAATGAATTACTCAAATACCGAGTGCGCATGTGAAGTACAGGGGGCGGAGCAACGCGACACTGCTATAAAACACTCCCAGTCTCATTCATTCTCATTCACAGCTACACCGACAGCAAGCAGCTCCAAGACACGACAAAGACAGGAGCTTTCATCATCATCATCACTCCATCTTCTCGGATCTCAGGATACAAAAGCCCCTTTTCTCCATTCCTCTACAAAACATGAAAATGACTCCGGTGGAGAGCTCCAAGGTGCTGAAAGAGGGCGAGCTGGAGAAGAGGAGCGACAACCTGCTCCAGTTCTGGAAGAGAAAGACGTGCGTCCTCACCACGGACAGCCTGAACCTCTACACCGACACCAAGAAGAAAAGCAAGAGCAAAGAGCTCAAGCTGCAGTGCATTAAGAAGGTGGACTGCGTGGAGCGCACCGGCAAGTTCGTCTACTTCACCATCGTCACCACAGACAACAAGGAGATCGACTTCCGGTGCTCAGGCGAGGATAACTGCTGGAACGCTCTCATCACCATGGCGCTGATTGATTTCCAGAACAGGAGAGCCATCCAGGACTTTAAAACCAGACAGGACGCTGAGAGCTCCACTTCGGCACAGCAGGAGTCTTTACGCATGGAACGGGCGCCGTGACACACTCCCATTCAGCTCACACACACACACTCCGGTGAGTCTGCCTTTAACACCCTGACAGTACACCATTACATCTCATCCAGAATACTATAATATATAATGTCACTTTTTTTCCCCATTTTATCTGCTACCAATATCTTAATTTTTAATATCTGTCTCTTCAGCAATAACAGTGCATGATCATTTCCAATATCTCCACTGGCTGTAGTCATGAACTCATTTTTTCTTTCCTTTTAAGGAGATGTAGAGAGGGATGGAGAAGAAAGCTTGGACCAAAGCGGAGATATTTGCACGGTGTCTGAGAAGAGGTGCCAGAAGAAAGGTGCAATATCTAAGCTGGAGCTCTTCAGAAACTCTGAACTAATTTCAACAGGCCAAATAGACACTCAAGACTGAATACTCGAACTTTCAAAGTCAGCTCAATACGAGGGACCCTAATGCTCCCTGGATTTCAGTTGTAAATTTGCCTATTTATTTGCTACAAAGAATTGTAGTATGCATAAAAGTTGTTTGTATGTCTAAGTTATTTCCATGTCCTGTTTTTAATGTTAATTTAAATAAATTTTCATGAAAATACAGCGGTTCTTTTGGCTGTGTCTCATTTTTTTTTTTTGGTCAAATTTTTTTTTTAATCAGATTTTTCTTTGAGTAATATACAAAATGTTTACATTACAATAGTATTAAGCTTAAATTTACATGATGTAAAGAACCTTAGATATTTCCAAGTCATGGAAAGTCCCTTATTCATTCATGAAAAATGTGGTGTCATACTATATGAGATAAGGGACTCAATAAACTGGTTTTATTACATTGCTACATTGCCCTGTGATGACAGAAGGCTAAACTCCTTAGGCATGTGATGCAGGGTGTGAATGGACTATGTGACTTAATAGACTTTATCGGTATTCTATAAAGCTTGCGTCAATACATATAACTCAGTCTATAGGCAATCGTATGTCACTCACGGTTGAAGCCAAGTTGCTTCTGTAACATTAAAAATAAGAGCAACTGAAATACAGAAAGCTAGAATCTATCAGTCAAATAGCACATTCAAACACCCCTATTTAACCATTCTGAGCTGAGAGCAGGTACAAATTATGACTTGTACGTTGATGTGTTTGGAGAAGGGTTGGAAGAACTTTAGTATATTGGTAAAATACTAATCATGTATATAAAAAAAGTGACACTTGTACTCTGTCATGTGAATACTTTCTAGGTGGTTTATCTCCTGAAATGATCAATTTTGGCTTTTGTGTTTGTAGCTTTTTGTTATGTTTGAAGCTATCAAGGAAATTCATTGATTTAAATCAGCACATATGGGGAGGTGATCATGTGTGAGCCGACTGCAGAGTGTGTGTAACTCAGCTCACTGTGTGTGGTGTTACATTGCCGCCAGGCTTTTGATGCTGGATCAGGCTACATTGCAGATCAAAGACTATCCTGATCTAAGAAGTAATACTGTCCTCTGACCATATCCCGAAATATGTCTCGCTAATTTGCCCTTCACGTCCAGTTCGTCCTCTAGCCACTTGGCCATGAGGTTAGGAGTTTTAGTTTCAAAGTGTGTAACAGCTATCCCAGCAAACACAAAACGTTTATAAAACGTTTCATTTGGGTTGCATTAAGGTTAGGTTTTATTAAACGTTTATGAAACGTTGGTGAAAATGTAATAAAGTCATATTTGCTGACCCGTGGCACATTTTTTATCATCTCTTGGTATTTTTCGATATTAAGATGTCATAATGATTGTATTACAATTATCAAAATAATCAGTAAATGAGTAATGTTTTATTGACGTTTTATAAACGTTCTCTTTAAAACATTTCATTCACAACGTTTATGAAACGTTTATAAAACGTTATACGTATTCGGAGACTTCTGGCTAAAACAGATAATATTAAAATTTCTACAATTAATTGTGTGATTATAAACACTACATGATGACATGTTTTTAAAAAGTATCAAAAAACATGGGAATAATTTTATGGAAAATAAGTGGTTGTATAAATGTTTAATAAACGTTGAAAAAAAACCCTTCGATCTAACTAAATATTTTTTAGATGTAGATCTAGATAGATAAATCATTAAATGTGTGGCTCTAGTCTCGTAATTATCAAGTATGGTTTGAATAATTTGGATAGACGACCATTCGTTGTTTTATATTTGCTAAAATACACACCCTTTTGGCCCTGGCATTTTGTTCGCTGGTTCCCTGCACCTGCGCGACCTACGTCTTTGCGCAGGCGCAGGGACCGGAAGTAGCGCCATTTTGAGCATGTTGCTGTTGGGACAAGATCGAGAAGGCCGGGTCCACTTAGAAGTTATCTTAGAAAATCTCCTTCATTGAAGGCTTCGCTCGAAGGCCAAACAACTTATTTGATTTAATTTGCTTTTTTATTTCAACTTTTAACTGATTTTGCGCATTTGCTATGATTACGTTAACTTTAATGTTTTGGTTCTTAGTAGCAAGGCTTCTTTAATAAATTTAGATAAAATTTTAATACTAGTATCTTTATCATTTTTGCTGTTCATGAGGGCTTTATATGTAAATGTGAATATTGTCTATGTAAAAAAACTCTGCTCTCAAATCGGTTTTGTTGAACTTGCAAAGAGGAATGAAATAAACTTAAGTGCAATAACAAAAATGTGTTGTTATAAGTTTAACAGGTATTAACATGTTTCTAATACCGACTAGTGGCCTAGTGGTAGCGTGTCCGCCTCTTGATCGGGAGATCGTGAGTTCTATTCACGGTCGGGTCATACCAAAGACCATCATAAAAATGGTACCTACTATCATCTGGCAAGGCACGCTGCAATACAGATGTGCATGGGGAGTCAGTCAAACTCTCGTGGTTACCAGAGGACTAGCCCCCCACTGTAACCCTAGCTATGTAATAGGCGAGAGCCCGAGGGCTATGGAAATGGAGATCGGCACTGCCCGATGTGCCACCATACAGGTTGGGCCTGGTTAGTACTTGAGTGGGAGACTGCCTAGGAATACCAGGTACTGTAAGCGGTGTGGGAAGGACTTTGATTTTGATTGATTGAACATGTTTCTAATAACGTTTCTAAAACATTAAAGAAACGTTTTACTATTGTTTTTAAATGGTTTTAAGAAACGTTTATACAATGTTTTAAAAAAGGTTTCTGAAACGTTTCCAGAATGTTGTATGATGGTTTCCAGAATGTTTTTCAAACGTTTATATAACGAAAAAATTGTCCACAAATTTTCGTTTTATAAACGTTATTTTGTAACGTTTCTGAAACGTTAGCCAAACGTTTATACAACGTTATATAAATGTTTTTGTGTTTGCTGGGATGACACTAATCTTTATAGCATCATCACACGGTCCCGCTTTGCTAATCTTGTGTTTGGCAAATGCTGACTAAAATACAGCAAATATGGACAATACAATACACAATCTCACAAGTAATTTATAGTGATGTCATAAAGAGGTGTATTTGTATATGTAATGTATTTTAAAGTAAATATTAGAGCAGACATTGGCATTATAACTACATCACATGAACAGAAATTTGTGTCAGTGTCTGACTTTCATGTTTACTTTCTGGGCTTGCAGCAAAGGTATTTGGAGAAGTAGTTTGAGAATATATGACTCCAAGGTCACTCATCTGTAAGAAGCAGGAAAGTGTCAGTGTTTGTGTGTGTGCTAAAGGTTGGGCCATGAGCGGAAATGCCTCCCTAAGTCCATATCTAATAGATAAGCCTATCCCACAAGGCTACTCTCAGATCCTGGGAGTCATAACTTTACATGTGCTTCTGACTTACCACTTTATGTGGATGGCAGATTATTAAAACATCTGATTTGTATGAGTGACTACTTTTTAACATTGAAAAGCAAATTTAACTGTCTGAAAGTAGATAACAAAAAAAAACAGAAAATAAGGCAAAAGCTAATTTATAAACCATTATTTAAAAAAAAACAAAAAACAATTGAATCCTGAAGTTTAAGGCTGATCTAAAATCACTTAACAACACTTTGGTTCATAATAAGGTTTAGCGTGTTTATTTTTGTGACTCATTCCTTGGGGAGTAAACAATTGATGGTTCTTCAGAACTTGGTGAGTCATCAAGGGGTTTTTAAGCTCGAGTAAGCCAGGCAGACGCACTTCCAGACATCAGCAGTGATGTAAAATCAGGCCTGGAGCTACTGTTTCCCAAACAATCCGCCATCACTACCACCAAACTACCATCATTCCCACATGATGCTTAGCCACAAGCAGTAATTAAAACATCTGATTTCTTCGGTTCAATAAGCAAAATGTGTTACAGCTATTCAAACTAGTAAACATCCTGTGTGAGTATTTCGTTAGTTGGCTCATATACTTATTTTGCTCCTGAAGCAGACTGCAGCTGCTCTGTCTAGTGGAAAGGAAAAAGTCTGCTGGGAGTCGAACTAATGTTCATTCATATTTCTCTTTCAGAGAAAGGGGAACTTTGAGTTTCTCATGCTAAAGATCAGGATTTCTTTAGGTAGCTGTTGTTAGATTAACATGAACTGTCATGTACCTCCTCTAACTCAGAGGAAATCTGGTGATCAAATACCAGTCACACCTAAACACGTTATTTTCCTATTAAAGCATGGAGGTGAAATGACAAAAATGTGATGTATGTGATTCTTTCCTGGGAAGTTGCTTACGTTCTTTACTCCATGACATATGACCATATAAAATCTGATTACACACTGTGTATAGGCTATTTGTTTGGAACGCATAATTTATCTTACTGTCAAGTGTTATTTTAAAATACTTTACTCAGATGTAGTCTCCATGCTCTGATGCACAGACTGAATGCACAAGTTTTAACAGACTGTCAAGGAAGACAGTGTTGGATGAGAGGAGAAGAGGAGACATCTTATGTCTATCAGTGCCTCCATTTTAGCTGAAATTACCCATTGGAATCCAGTGAATGTGGCATCTCAGACACTGTTCACTAAGCAGGAGGAAAACGAAGGCTCGTGCTGTACCCGATAAAGAAGTAAACCATGTGGTCTGAAGAATGAAGCCATCTGCAGCTGTCTGTAGAAGTCTTGGAGAGAAGGAGGGTGAGGGTTGAGAGAGGAAGCAAAGAGAAAAGCAGAGCATATGAATAGTAAGACACATGTTTAACAGTCTGTGGGTCAGTGTTAGCTGACAGAGTTGTTCACTGTCTGCTTTGTCTATCCCTGTTCCTATCTGCTCCTCACACAGAGACAGATGGAGAGGTATAGACAGAGATATAGTAGTTGGCATGGCATCAGCTGAAAATAATTTTTTACAGTTGATCTCTTCAAGGCATTTTGAAACTATATACCAGAAAAGTGGAGAGAGAAAAAAAACACCCACGGCTGAAATGAAGGATTGACAGATCCATTTATCTACAAACCAAATGTCACCAGCCACTTTAACGAACTTTAACAAAATTGAATTGCACTATGTAAAAACTGTTTACAATACTGTTTAAACATTATATTTTTTTTACTTAATTGCACTATATAAAAACTGTTTACAACACTGTTTACACTTTATACATCTTTTATCTTTGATAGACTTCACTGCTATACTGTCATATCTGCCATATTTATACTTACACTGTAAATTCTGCTCATACTGCCATATTTATTTATATTTATATTTATACTGATAATTCTGTTTATATTGTGCTATATTGCCCTACTATACTGTCAGACTGCCGTTCCCGTTTACATTGTTCATTCTGTTTATATTGTCATTCGTCACATTTAAATTTATACCGTTAATTCTGTTCACACTGCCACATTTGCCATATTTACAGTATACTTTCTGGATTGCCACTGTCTTTTCTTAGATAGCTGTAGCTTGTGTGTGTATATATACTTTTTTTTAAGTTTATATCTTTTACCTATATTTTATATTTCATGTTTATTACTGTTTGCACCGCGGATAAGAGAGAAACGCAATTTCAATTCTCTGTATGTCCTGCACATATGGCATTATTGATAATAAAGTTGACTTGAACTTGAAACATATGTCTTCATCAGAGAACAGACCACCAGAGGAAGAATAAATGAAACTAGCTGAGGATGCAAACACAAATATTTACTTGTGTATGTGAGGCAAGTATGTAATAGTGCTCCACCAAATATTGAGGTATAAATATGGCGTGTACAAAAACAACAACAACAAAAAAAAACTAATATGGCTAAAGATCTAGCAACATCTGAGATAAATGTCTGCAATAACCACCAGCTGGACTCATTTCCAGAGCGTGGCAGTTTTTAATGAGGAAGAGGTGGGGTTATTAAGCCTCCAAACTCAATTTACTCTCAGTCATAAGCTCATCTCATCTCATCTCATCTCATCTCATTATCTCTAGCTGCTTTACAGGGTTGTTCTACAGGGTTGCAGGCAAGCTGGAGCTTATCCCAGCTGACTACGGGCGAAAGGCGGGGTACACCCTGGACAAGTCGCCAGGTCATCACAGGGCTGACACATAGACAACCATTCACACTCACATTCACACCTACGGTCAATTTAGAGTCACCAGTTAACCTAACCTACATGTCTTTGGACTGTGGGGGAAACGGGAGCACCCGGAGGAAACCCACGCGGACACGGGGAGAACATGCAAACTCCACACAGAAAGGCCCTCGCCGGCCCCGGGGCTCGAACCCGGACCTTCTTGCTGTGAGGCGAGAGCGCTAACCACTACACCACCGTGCCACCCCCAGTCATAAGCTCATTTTTTTTATATTTCAGATACAACTGTTTCAAATTATAAAGCAGTTAAGAAAAAGAGGGCGAAAAAGAACCAGTCAAGAGCCAGAGTATATTGAATATCGATTCACAGTTGTTCTCTTAGTAGCCTACTAAATCAAATGAATATACGGCGTGAGCACGTTTTGCCTTTAAACTTCTTCAGTGTTTTCTGAACGGCTCAACAGACTTTCTTCCTATCATTATGAGATCAAAAGCAGCCAACTGTGACTGTGAGCCACAGGAGCAAAACCAGCCATGTTCTCTGGGTAGGAGGGATGGCATATTCTCTCCTATATCTCACCTGTCAAATACTGCAATGCTAATCAATCATAGGAACCTGTGAGTTTATGTATGCAGAAGTCAGTAGATAGCGCTTTCCTTTAGATCCTTGCCTTCACTTGTTAGTTGTTGTATGATAGAGGAGAGCTGGATGGTGGTTGGGAATTGGCAGGTTGGAGAACAAAATGGGGATTAAAAATGGCATTGTTCATTTCATTTACACTACCATGCAGTTTTCTAAGAAAACTGGCTGGTTAAGCTAGCTAGCTAATTGATTTGATCCCCACTAGGAAGCAAATGGCATGGTTTATTGCAATGGGGTTCAAATGTGTCATTTATGTGCGTCTTTCTCTATATTTTAATGTTTGTTATTAAAGCCATTGTGTGGGCATAATTTTTAAGAAGTTCCCAGTCTTGGGTCTTTACTTTCTTCAAGCGGGTTAAAGTCATAATTAGGTGGATCAGATCCCTCAAATCTCCTTGTATTATGCATCCTGATATGTCTTTTATGCATTTTCAAGATTCAAGATTTAAGATTCAAAATTGCTTTATTGTCATTGTGTAAGATACACAACAAAATTCAGTGCACTGCCTTATGAAATGGTCCTCAATATATACATAAAAGAGATTTACATAAAAGATACAAGATTTACAAACAAGAAGATGTACAAACATAAGGGTTTACGAATTTACAAGATTTGGACAAAATTTACAAACAATGGTCTAATGGATAATGGTCTTTGGTATGACCTGACCGCATTCTTTTGATGCATTCTGTAGTACAGTAGAAACCATGAGCTGGCCTAATGGTTAGCGTGTCTGCCTCTCAACTGGGAGACTGTGAGTTCTACTTGCGGTCGGGTCATACCAAAGACCATTATTAAAATGGTACCTGCTGCAGATATGAGTAGGGAGTCAAACTCTTGCGGTTACCAGAGGACTGCCCCCCAATCCAAGCTATGTAATAGGTGAGAGACCGAGGACTATGGAAAGCAAGATGGGCGCCACACAGTGCGCTAAGTGCCTGGTTAGTACTTGGACAGAAGACTGCTTGGGAAGATCAGGTCCTGGCACTGAAGAGACTTTGACTTTGATAGTACAGTAGATCTGTGTGGTGTATCCTAATTAAATGCTGAATGAATATGGTCTGTGGTTGTAGAGAAGTAAGAAGACAGCGATGAATATTAGTATAAGTAGGTGGTTTGGTTGGAGTTGAAGTTGAAGAAACACTGAAACACATCTACATCTTCCCAGTCTACTACATATGTACCAGAAATTTGCTTAGCAGTAACGTTGGTAACTGGGTTTAAATCAAAAGGTGAAAAGCATCTTTTGTTTGGTTAATAAAGCAATCTTGTACATTTTACTGGTCAGCTTTTTGGGGTTTTGCTAACAAGACAAGCTTGGCAAGATTAGTTATTCATTTCCTGTGGCACAACAGGGGAATGCAGGGAAACTTGGAACAGTTTCTATTCCCAGAAATTAATTTCAACCAATCAGGTTTTAGATTACATCAAAAGTTAGATGTTGCTCCTTCGAATAACCTATTTTCTTTGAAGCCACAAAGCTGGATACAGCAGTAAGGTTTCTCATCTCATTATCTCATCTCATTATCTGTAGCCGCTTTATCCTGTTCTACAGGGTCGCAGGCAAGCTGGAGCCTATCCCAGCTGACTACGGGCGAAAGGCGGGGTACACCCTGGACAAGTCGCCAGGTCATCACAGGGCTGACACATAGACACAGACAACCATTCACACTCACATTCACACCTACGCTCAATTTAGAGTCACCAGTTAACCTAACCTGCATGTCTTTGGACTGTGGGGGAAACCGGAGCACCCGGAGGAAACCCACGCGGACACGGGGAGAACATGCAAACTCCACACAGAAAGACCCTCGCCGGCCATGGGGCTCGAACCCGGACCTTCTTGCTGTGAGGCGACAGCGCTAACCACTACACCACCGTGCCGCCCGCAGTAAGGTTTGTGCAGTTTAATATTTTTGTCAACCAAAATTTACATTTTCTACTTGGCCTCCACCTCTATTCTGTGGTGTAATGTATGATGGTGAATTCGGGATTTGTTAGGAATTAAAGTATAGCCTAGAGTTACCATATATAGGATTATTTATTAAACTTAAATTCCGGGGGGGGGAACGGACATTTCAGGATTTTTTTTTCAAACCTGGCCAGATGGGGAGAGTTGGGACAGTTCAAGTTGCAGGTTTTTTCTTGTGGTTTACGAATATAAAATTGTTTAAAAAATTTTGTTAAAAATGTGTTTGTGTCCCTGCATGAGGATTCAGCTTATTTCATTCCTTCTTGAGAACAGAACTGATTTGTCTCATCAGGTTTTGGATAAACTGACATTTTTCTATCGCTGTACCAGCATTGTGTGTTCATACAGTGTTACAAGTTTTGATAATAAATAAAAATTAAACATGTAGGCCAAGATATTTTATTTTTGTTCCATGTCTCCCCACTATGTTCCAAGTCTCCCAATATAATGTCCCATATCTCTCCTCAATGTCTCATGTCTCCCTGCAAAAAAATAATGACAGAACAAGTGAAGCCTGAAGGCCAGGACATACGCTACCTACAAAGAATTTCACACAGTCTACAAAAGCTGAAAACTTGTCACAAGTTTCCCCGCTCTCCCCAATGCTTTGGAAAAATAAAACCTTACAGAAACTAAATAAATAAATAAAATGGAAAAATATCTCATGTTCTCATGTTGTATGTGCACAGCTGAAAAGTCACATGCTGATAGGGTCACATGCAGATATCTTTCACAGGCTGGCTGTGTCTGCGAGAAAAGCCTTCGAGTGGAAAGTCCCTAACAGGAGTTTCTTTATAAGCTACTTGACCTCCTGTCCCTTAAGCACAAATCATTCTAACAGCAGCCGTCTCACAGCCAATTGATTCAGCAAACACTCATCAGTAATCCTCCACGTGAGGCTCACTGTGAAGAGAATGATGGAAAGAAGTAATTGCTAAATTGGTTTACCATTAAATACAAGATGGTCCTTAAAAAAAAAAAAACTAGTCCAGATTGTGGCACGTGCTACAATGATTATAGGGTTGCCACTAATTCGTCAGGGGAGGAAATGAGATTGATAAAATCTATACATGGTGAGAAATTAACGTTCCAAAACTGTACTTTTCCTTGTTGCTGCAATGGTAACATTAAGGGTTGATCTTTTGTTCCTTTAGTATATATAGTATCTATTACCAATGAAGGTGCATGTGATGTACCTTGGCTTTTGAGTAAAGCTTTAAAGGTACAGATTGGCGGAACGGTGCTATAGTGGTTAGCACTGCCACTTCACAGCAAGAAGGTTCTGGGTTCGAGCCCAGCGGTCGACAGGGGCCTTTCTGTGTGGAATTTGCTCCCCGTGTCTGCGTGGGTTTCCTCCAGGTGCTCCAGTTTACCCCACAGTTCAAAGACGTGGTTAGGTTAACATGGGGCAGCCTTGGGCTGAAGTGCCCTTGAGCAAGCCACCTAACCCCCAACTGCTCCCCGAGCGCTGTAGCATAGCTGCCCACTGCTCTGGGTATGTGTGTGTGCTCATTGCTTACTTGTGTGTTCACTGCTTCAGATGGGGTAAATGTAGAGGATGAATTTCACTGTGCTTGAGTGTGCATGTGACAAATAAAGGCTTATTCTTATTCTTCAGTGGTACTTAAGGTCACATTATGTATAAAGATACGTACTTTAGATACAAAAGACGGACCTCTGATGGTACCATCCCAGTGACAAGGAAATCTTTGGAGCATTTATTTCCGAGAGCGTAGCATGATAGAAAATTCAGCCTATTTATTTTACGGAAAATTGTTGAAAATTTAGTCTCAGTTTTGGGTGGAATTTGTGTTCATGCCTTTTCTTACAACTTACTAAATCCAACTTCATTACTACCATTTGTCTGACTTCATTTTTTAAGAACAAGTTCATATCATTTCTGTTCTCACGCACTCAGGCATGAAGGAAAGTCCTCTCATTTCTTATCCATCTCATTCCTACTAGCTCTTTGGCAGTCAAACTCCTGCACCTGTGCTCTGTTGCAGTATCTTTCCCAGGAAGCTTAGGTTTACAAGGTCACTGTTCAACAGCCGCTGGCCTTAATGATTTTGGAAGCGTAGGTGTAGCACTGAGGATGTAGTCCATTGTATTCTAGACACAATGGCCAATCCTTTTTATTTCACTCCGGTACAGTCAAATGATTAAAAGGCAGGGTGCGGAAGTCAGACCTATATTGCAGCTATGGTGGATATCCTTATTCATTGAAGTTCAGAAGTGTCTGATGAAAGACCATCTGTGTGGGGGCTGTATGGATGTAACTGTTCACCTCGGCAGATAAGATCATTACTAAAGGTATTGTAGACACTGGTACTTCCCTGGAGGCTAGCTTTTTCATAATAGTGTAATACTATACAAGTGTTTGCATGGGAAACATATGCGCCAGCTCTTTATAAGCCCATAGAAAATGTTTCGCCTCCTTTTTTTATTTTGAAAGCCCATTTATGCCTTAACTGGGGCTAATGGAGACAAATGCAACCCTTTACATGATTACGGTTCACTCGCACAGAGAGCTCTTTCACAGAGGATGGCTCTGCCCTATTTTGGTTCTTTTAGGCTTAAGCTAAATCTTTGTTTGCTGGGCTGGAGGTTTTTGTGCATGTCTCATGTGTAAATGTGTGTGAGAATGGGTGTGTCACACTATCCTTGAGGCCTCTTCAAAGGCTGGTTGCTACACTTTGAGGCCATGTGGAATCCAGAGGGACTGTTATAGAGAAGGACAGACAGCAATCGAGCACAATGCCATACTCCAAATACACTCCTTAAAGCAGGACTGACAGGAACTTAGTGGGTGAAGGTACAAAAGAGTCCATACAGTTCCTTTAACCCCTTCAATGCCCTTGGAAGAGTCACATACATCATGAAATCTTTCACCGCTGTGCCTTATGACGTACGCTACTCGTCATAAACACCTCCTTTTATGTACCTTACATGGCACATTACTTTTGCTTCACAGTGGCACATATGAATTACAGTCAATGCCGAAAGCATTCTTCTGTCATAAGGCACAGCAGTAAAAGATTTCATGACGTACGTGACTCGTCCAAGGGCATTGAAGGGGTTAAATCTGAACCAGTCATATTTAATGTGTATTTAGTGTAATAATATCAATTGAAAATACAGAGCTGTATTCAAATCTATTGCCTACTCTACACTATTTAGTAGGGACTTAACCAAATACGAATATATTATTTGGATCGAATGCACAGTGTTTTATGCAAATACAGATACAAATAGAAGGTGTTATATTATTTCTCTTAATAGAAAAGCTTCGCATTGAGACTTGATGTGTTTATTGGAACTGGGATCCCACAGGATGGAACAAAAAAGTGACATAACTGCAAGGTTTTTACTTCTACAGAGTTCGAAAGGCGTGAGTATGAAGCATTCTGGCAGGTTTGCCAGGTTTCAGCAAAAAAATGTCCACTCCAACTACAATTCAAAAACTACACAAAAAGACCTAACTGTGAAAGTTCAGGCATTAGACAAGACAAGGCAAATTGATTTTTCATCTTTTTTTATGCCTCCGCCACCGTAAGGTGCAGGAGGCATTATGTTTTCGGGTTGTCCGTTTGTCTGTCCGTGCGTCCATCCCGAAACCTTGTGAACGCGATATCTCAAAGGCTAATGAAAGGAATTTCACCAAACTTTCACCATTTGTGCGCTTTGGGACAAACATGAACTGATTAGATTTTGAGATCAAAAGGTTTAAGGTCAAGGTTACTGTGAGGTCAAATGTCTGTCCATAAACCTTGTGAACACAATGTCTCTAAGGCTGATACAAGTAATTTCACCAGGTCACGATTACTGGGAGGTCAAATGTCCATCCCTAAATCACAACTTAATAAGGTGTGTAGTCTACCAGGCGGAGGCATCCCCATCGACGCCGTTGGCGTCGAGTTTTATCTAGTTTTCAGTCTTTGCATGGAGAACAAGTTAACACCTATGTGAACACATTTTTGATTGATTTATAGAGCTTCTGCTCCATGTTGCCTATACAGAACACATACTGTACACGACATTATCTCTCTAAAAATTATCTCCAAAAAATCATTCATTTACTTAAAAATGAATAACTTGTACACTCATTGCACATGTATTTTTAAACGATTGTTCTCAATTGTTATTGAAAGAACCTTGCCAGGAAACCATATAATAATTTGACTCCAATTTGACTCGCTGCAGCTCTGTAAGCACACGACAGCTTCATAGTAGATTCTGATCTTTAAATGTGATAAAAGATCATTAGACGTGTATTGCTGTCAGCTATAAACAGCAGATTTCCCTGATTTGGGAAAGATATCAGTGCACTGAAACATAGTTAGCTTGCTCACTCAGCCATATTCAGCCAAACTGAAGATAGAAACCCTGCCAGGATGTTACACAGGACACAGATGGTTGAGGGTTTGAATAAAATTATGTTCTACAAATTACAATTTGCAAACTGCAGATACAGATATTTTGAGCATTAAATAAACAGATTTATTACATTTAGTGTAGAATTAACTACAATAAAGTATTCATGTTTATATATATATATCTCATCTCATCTCATTATCTCTAGCCGCTTTATCCTTCTACAGGGTCGCAGGCAAGCTGGAGCCTATCCCAGCTGACTACGGGCGAAAGGCGGGGTACACCCTGGACAAGTCGCCAGGTCATCACAGGGCTGACACATAGACACAGACAACCATTCACACCTACGGTCAATTTAGAGTCACCAGTTAACCTAATCTGCATGTCTTTGGACTGTGGGGGAAACCGGAGCACCCGGAGGAAACCCACGCGGACACGGGGAGAACATGCAAACTCCGCACAGAAAGGCCCTCGCCAGCCACGGGGCTTGAACCCGGACCTTCTTGCTGTGAGGCGACAGTGCTAACCACTACACCACCGTGCCACCCATATATATACTACCGTTCAAAAGTTTGGGGTCACTTTGAAATGTCCTTATTTTTGAAAGAAAAGCACTGTTCTTTTCAATGAAGATCACTTTAAACTAATCAGAAATGCACTCTATACATTGCTAATGTGGTAAATGACTATTCTAGCTGCAAATGTGTGGTTTTTGGTGCAATATCTCCATAGGTGTATAGAGGCCCATTTCCAGCAACTCTCACTCCAGTGTTCTAATGGTACAATGTGTTTGCTCATTGCCTCAGAAGGCTAATGGATGATTAGAAAACCCTTGTACAATCATGTTAGCACAGCTGAAAACAGTTGAGCTCTTTAGAGAAGCTATAAAACTGACCTTCCTTTGAGCAGATTGAGTTTCTGGAGCATCACATTTGTGGGGTCGATTAAATGCTCAAAATGGCCAGAAAAATGTCTTGACTATATTTTCTATTCATTTTACAACTTATGGTGGTAAATAAAAGTGTGACTTTTCATGGAAAACACAAAATTGTCTGGGTGACCCCCAAACTTTTGAACGGTAATATATATATATATATATATATATATATATATATATATATATATATATATATATATATGCAGAACAAAGCATGCATGACTAGGACTGTGAATGGCAGGAAATGCATTCAGGAACTTGTGCTGGATAATACAGGCACAGTGTGGCCAGCTTAAGTCCATTTCCAGCTCAATGGAGACACAATGGCTTCTGTGTAACCACAGTCAAGTCATTACACAACTCAGACTTGTATAAAGGCGGAAAGAATCCCAGTTAGTATTATAATTATGGGTGGATATCTTTGTACACAATGATTCAATTAAAGTTTTTATTTAGTGCCACAATGTGATAATAAAACAACACTTTAATCATCTTGATGGCTTGATTTCTATAGCAGACATTTTGCATCAAAATCATAAAGCATGAGATATTTCATTACAAAGGTTTATTACAAGTAACATTTCGTACTGAAAAAAATTACATATGCAATTGTAATATAAGACTGTTTTAAAGATAATTTATCTATGCCTAGTTACAATTAACTTCATAAGTATTTGCACCCTTGGGCAAAATTGGATGAGATCAATAATAGATGTTTTGCATTTCTGTTTACTCAATCTGCACAAATGAAGTAACTTTCTAATAACAAAAATCATTTTCATAAGGACATTTATTCATGCATCTTAAGTAAGCGCTTTGTCTTGGTGATGGATACACTTATAAATACACATCAGTTTTTACAAGGTGGAAGGAAACCAACATGGGAGACACTGGGAGAACATGTGAAACTTCACACAGATGATAATCTCACAAGAATATATTTTATTGTAAATCTCTCAAAACCACATATGGCAAAAGTCTTGACCACAGGAAAGGATATCTTAATAAAGGCAAACAAATTTTTATTGGTCAAAAAAATATATTTTGTAAAATTTATCACAGCCACCAGGAACTTTTCATTCTTGGGGGAAAAAAATACAAAATAGACAGATAGTTGTTGCACTAAACAATTCAAGTAATGGATATATGAACACATTATATAAAATGCTATTAAACCCCAACAGATCCACAGTAAATACAAAATTGTAGTTAAAAAAGCTTTAAAATTCACAACAGTTTGAATTTTATCTGGAACTGGATGCATTAGCAAAACACCCGTCATATGATCAGTGCATGTGTTATTCATTTTTAACAGCTATTCCATGAAATCAAGTTGTAGATGAGCTGATAGCTGAGTTGGCTATAAGCCATGTACGACGAGATTGAGTGGAATAACTGTTTTATTCCATCCACATTCACTGGATTTTGATTAACAGAGCATTTTTATTTTTATTTGGTAAATTCGATAAATAAAAACTTTATACAAAACGTCTGACCTAATAATTTCTGCTTAGAATGTAAACAAACCGATGAAATGACAGTAGCAATTTGTGAAAAATGCTGTAATAGTAATCCATCCATCATCTGTAGCCACTTATCCTGTTCTACAGGGTCGCAGGCAAGCTGGAGCCTATCCCAGCTGACTATGGGCGAAAGGCGGGGTACACCCTGGACAAGTCGCCAGGTCATCACAGGGCTGACACATAGACACAGACAACCATTCACACTCACACTCACACCTACGCTCAATTTAGAGTCGCCAGTTAACCTAACCTGCATGTCTTTGGACTGTGGAAGAAACCGGAGCACCCGGAGGAAACCCACGTGGACACGGGGAGAACATGCAAACTCCACACAGAAAGGCCCTCGCTGGCCGCGAACCCAGGACCTTCTTGCTGTGAGGTGACAGTGCTAACCACTACACCACCGTGCTGCCCTGTAATAATAATAATTCTTGGAAAAAAGATACGTTCTTACCATCAAATACTTTTATTCCATATTTTGTTGCTATTTTGTATTTTGGGGGGGGTCTGTTTTCAAATAGAGTTTTTATTTCATCCTTGGTTGGTTCACCAACATGCTCCGCCATTTTATTTTTCTCCACTCATGGTATATGAGCTGATAGCCTAGTAGTAGAGTAGCCAATCAGAGCACGCGATTTTTCATATCCAGTGAATGTGGATAGAATAGTATGTATTATTCTTTGTTCTTTTTCATAATGCTAGAGCTGACTGTAATAGTGTTTTTTAATTATATATATAAACCAGTGACATTTGCTGTTATAGTACATACAGTGTTGTGAGTTTCTCTTTCTGAAGAACAGAAAGTGAATGATTAGTCAGATCATTCAAATGTTAGGGCAGTTAAAATGCAAAACTGTGCTAGGTGTTAGTGGACTGAGTACAGAGAACCACTCTAAAGCCTCCAGGGTGGACACCCATTTCCTAGAATGCTTTCTCAGTGCACACACTTCACATCCTGTCCATGTGCCAGGATCTGGTGTCTAAGCCACTGTCAGGGATACAGAGTTCAGGATCAGTACATTCTTCTTCACTGCACCCCCTTTCCTGTCCACTCAGAAACCTCATTCAGTATGTAGTGGATATTCTCTCTCTCTCTCTCTCTCTCTCTCTGTTCATACAAACAGTCATACATGTACACACAGACACATACATGTATATTTATACACATCCCTGTCCATGGAAGACCTCTCAGCTGTGCTGCCATTCCAAAGGAAGGTCTCGTTTATCAGGCCCACGACAGCTGGTCATGACAGCAACTGCTGGCAGACACAACATGGGTGGAGAGCAGGGAAAAATACAGGAAAAGAAAACTAGCATGAAGGAAACTGTGTTTCATGATGGCAGGGTAAAGATGAGCAAATTGACTAGGCTTAAAAATCCGGTTAAATCAGGGTTTTTTTTAGTGAATCTAAGAATATATTGAATGAAACATCCCATCTAGTTTGATTTTTGTTTTCATTTTTAATCTTTTGAGGACACTGAATCAAACAAGAGCCATTACATTTCACTAGCATCACATTATCAAAATATATATATATGTTATTTACCAGCTGGGAGGTCCGTATCGTGAAATACCGTGACCGAGGCCCTCTGGGCCGAGGTCAGTATTCAAGACCGAGGTCACGGTATTTCACCATACGGACTGACCGTAAGCTGGTAAATAATATATTTATTTTTTTCTTTAGCAAATTCTAACAGCAAAACCAAGCCAAGGTGAGTCGCCATTTTGAATCCTCATTCACGGCTGTAATGCAAACTGCTTCCTCCTCGGTATACAAGTGCACTTCCATGGCAGGAAAAAAACTACATTTTGCCGCCTATGTAGTCCCCTATTTATACAAATAGGAGTCATTCAGGATTCAGCCATGTTTTTGCTCGGTGTTAGCAAGTTACAGGTTTTTAGCTTTCTCCTGAAATGTTTTCTTTTATTTCTTCTTCCTCAGGGTAGTAAAACTCGCTTTTGCTGTGAACACTGTCTTTATCACTATCCATGATGTAAAATTAATGTTATTCTCCTGAGAAATGCGAAAATAAATGTTGACAAAAATTGCTACTATGTTTGTTGTTGTTGTGAACGAGCAAGTCGCCAGAGGTCCGTAACTGGGGTCCGTAACTGGGGTCCGTACCGTAGGATATGTACCCGCTCGCCAGCCAATCAGAGGGCAGGATTTGCTGGAAACTGGACCGCGAAAAAAATAAATAATATTACTTAAACCCTTTCCCTCCCTTACATTACACTGTCAGTGATGAGTTTTTAAGCACTATATTTGAGAGTTTTTATTTAAGTATGCACTAGGCTCATTTTAAACTATGTGGGTGGCACAGTGGTGTAGTGGTTAGCAATGTCACCTCTCACAGCAAGAAGGTTCTGGGTTCGAGCCTAGCGGTCGATGGGGGCCGGATTTCTTTCGGGTGTTCTGGTTTCCCCCACAGCCCAAAGACATGTGGTTAGGTTAACATGGGGTGACCTTGGGCCTTGAGTAAGGCACCTAACCCCCAACTGTTCCCCAGGTGCTGTAGTATAGCTGCCCAATGCTCTGGGTATATATCTGTGTGTTCACTGCTGGGTTAAATGCAGAGAGGAATTTCACAAGTGTATGTGTGATGAATAAAGTTCTTCTTCTAAACAGTAAAATTTGACGATCTAAGTATGGAATGAAGAGTTATAATTGAATTGAGCGATACGTATTTATTTTATTGGAAACAAAATCTAGATCTAACTGGAAAAAAAGCTGGAATTAAGTTCAAAAATCATTCTAATGACACAGTAGTAGCACACAACAAACAAGCATTCAAGTGCTGTATATTAGCTGTTCAACTGAAACTAGCTGTATGTAAAAAGCCAACACAATACAGAGCACTAGTTAGAGAATTTTTACATTTCCTACATCATGTGTGAAATCGTGGTGTGGAATATCTGGTTCAGTCTCAATTTCAGACCCAGTAGTGCTGTTAATTAGTCTTTTAACTATTGGCTCAGTTGGTTAACCTCATGTCAAATGCACCCGTCTTTAATAAAGCACTAATCCAGAGGCTCGCTAGTACTTAACAGTTTGTCAGTTAATATATTCTTAAATACAGAGATTTAGGCTTTTGGTAGAATACTTGTTTAATATTTTCATTGTTTATTAGGATACCAAGGGTATACCACTGAAAATAAGAAGAATGATGTATAACACATGTAACAGACCAGTTCAGGGGTGGGTTTCCTAAAAGCCTCTTAACGCTAAGAGCATCTTAACTAGGAGAGAAAGCGTTCATTGTGATGCTCGCTCTACCATTTAATTATGATCTTTGTGCTTTTGGGAAACCCACCCCAGACTGATGCATCAGAAACTTGGGCACTAAATCAGAGATGAGAGCAAGTAATACTAAGAGCAGATAGAATAATGTTTATGGCTTAGAGATGGTATAAGTAGTAATGAGGTAGCAGCTTGATGTGGTGTGACACAGATAAAATATTGATGGTGAAGTGATTGAGATGGTTTGGTCATGTCAGAAGAAGAGAAGAAGATGAGGCACTTGGTAGAGTTGGTCGAGGAAATCACAGAAGGCCAAGGGAGACCTGGAAAAGATACACTAAAGAAGATCTAGAAGAGTTGAATGCTGCTGAAGAAGATGCTTTAGATGAAAGAGAATGGGAGTGTCAAATCACACGTCTAATCCCCTGACTTTGGGGAAAACTTGACAATAAAAGGCAGATGATGATGATGATTAGCATTCTGAACATTTCTTGTTGCATCTATGGTAATAATTGTGATGACGTAACAATGATGATTAAGTTACTGTTGCCACCTCAAAGCTGAATATTTTCCTATAAAAGCATTTTCCAGTGTATTTTATTCTTTTATGCTTCGACTACAGCAAAGTTGCTAATGTTTACAATATTTAAAAATAATTTAAGAATATCATACTTTAAGGGGCGGCACGGTGGTGTAGTGGTTAGCACTGTCGCCTCACAGCAAGAAGGTCCTGGGTTCGAGCCCCGGGGCCGGCGAGGGCCTTTCTGTGTGGAGTTTGCATGTTCTCCCCGTGTCCGCGTGGGTTTCCTCCGGGTGCTCCGGTTTCCCCCACAGTCCAAAGACATGCAGATTAGGTTAACTGGTGACTCTAAATTGACCGTAGGTGTGAATGTGAGTGTGAATGGTTGTCTGTGTCTATGTGTCAGCCCTGTGATGACCTGGCGACTTGTCCAGGGTGAACCCCGCCTTTCGCCTGTAGTCAGCTGGGATAGGCTCCAGCTTGCCTGCGACCCTATAGAAGGATGAAGCAGCTTGAGATAATGAGATGAGATGAGATCATACTTTAAAAAAAAACATTTCTAGTTCCATGTAATGTTGCAGACCATTCACAAAACAAGTCAGTTCCTGTTAGCACTTATGCTTTAGCAGCAATAAACGGCTGTTCCGTCACCAGCCTCTTGTTTTTTGTACTCTTGAAAATAAAATAAAAAAATGCAGCATGTCATGTTAGAGAGAGTCCGCTCTAAGTACTTTAGCTAAAGTGGAAAATTTGATGACATTGGAGACTCCTTCCATAAATGTTAAATAAACATCTCCGTACAGAAGTAAACTTGACTATATTGAC
This sequence comes from Neoarius graeffei, assembly GCF_027579695.1. NCBI lineage: Eukaryota > Metazoa > Chordata > Actinopteri > Siluriformes > Ariidae > Neoarius > Neoarius graeffei. The sequence continues at coordinate 82,501,206 of NC_083570.1, read as the reverse complement.
AATTACATGTTTTTCTTTGCTGAAGAATTAATTTCCTCTCATAAATTTTTATGATTAGAATGTAAACTATTTTCTGACTCGGACAATTCAGCAGCACTGTGTAGTGTAGAGTATTGAGCTAGAAGTTAGCTGGAGCCTAATGTTCTTGCTTTAACAAACGTTTTTAACAAAGACCACGTTGCTGGTAGCTGACCTCAACACAAAATAAATATCTGATTGGACAATACACACTGCTAACTAAACCTATGTGATGAAAATATATTCTTTGTGTATTTCCAGAATATCCATTATAATAAGTCAAGTGAAACACAGTTTCCAGGTTGAAACCAGGACAGATGTGTCACGTTTCTGTTTCAGCCCTGGGTGTGGGTTGTGACGGTGTATATGTGTGTATCTGGGCACTGTTTCTGTCTCTCCGTGTATAAAGACATGTGCTCTGTAACAAGACCTGACAAGCACACCACAACTGTAGTCATGTTTTGCCTTACAGTTCGCACACACGCTGCTATTGAGACGGGTGAGAGCAGTGTGCTGAGCGTGGGTGGGCACACAGACGAGTGCAGAGTGGAGATGTGTGAGCTGCTGATGTGTTCTGGCCCCTCTCTCACTCCAAGGGCTGCTTTGAAGTGAGCGTAGCTGACAGACACTGCCAACTCAGGCCCTGGAGCCAGGAGCCGTGTGTCAGATTTGAGATGAGGAAGTGAGACAGTACAGATGCAGGTGTTATAGCAGACCACATGGACACACTTCACTATGACTTTACCAAGCAGAGGAGGACACACAAACCATGGAACACACGCAAACCCAAGCAGTAAAGTGTAGCTGTGATTTGAGCACTTGATCATACAAGTGGCTCTCTTTACAGACTGCACGTATGATCGTTAAGAATCCAGTTAAACTTCTTGATAAACACTTTATCCACTGAGATTCTGTGAATTACAGAGAGCAAGGCTACTACTTGATAGCATTAATAACTGGTGTAGATTTTATTTCAGCTTTATGACGGACACTGTGTTCCTGAATCATAATATGAATAAAGTTTTATACTAAATATTAATAATCTTAGACTTGCTTAGAATATATTACACAAGGAATGTACCAGTGACTCAATATCTCAGTATCCTGACACCACCAAAGTGCTACTGCTGAACCCTTAAGCAAGGCCATCCATCCATCCATCCATCCATCCATCCATCCATTATCTGTAGCCGCTTTATCCTGTTCTACAGGGTCGCAGGCAAGCTGGAGCCTATCCCAGCTGACTACGGGCGAGAGGCGGGGTACACCCTGGACAAGTCGCCAGGTCATCACAGGGCTGACACATAGACACAGACAACCATTCACACTCACATTCACACCTACGCTCAATTTAGAGTCACCAGTTAACCTAACCTGCATGTCTTTGGACTGTGGCGGAAACCGGAGCACCCGGAGGAAACCCACGCAGACACGGGGAGAACATGCAAACTCCACACAGAAAGGCCCTCGCCGACTGCTGGGCTTGAACCCAGGACCCTCTTGCTGTGAGGCAACAGTGCTACACTGCAAAAAATTTAAAACTGAATTTGAGGAGAAAATTACTTAATACTAGTGAAATTATCTTGCTGCATGAACAGATATTTTTACTTGATGAGACATCTTAGAATAAGTTGGTTGCAATCTAGAACTAGGTTTAATAATCTCAGAATTGGTGTCTTGTATTCTTCTAATAGGAAATGCTAGATCATTTCAAATATTTTCAAGATATTTTCACTTGCTAAGATATAATTTTTTGCAGTGTAACCACTACATCACTGTGCCGTCAACTGGAAATCACTTTTAATTTAAAAAAAAATTGCCAAAATCAATAAAAAGTATGTTTTATAACCCCTTCTTATCATAAATATTTATAATGCTAATTATGGTAATATCATAAATGACATCTTTAATTTTATTAACATTATCTTTTATATAAACAAACAGGGCGGCACGGTGGTGTAGTGGTTAGCGCTGTCGCCTCACAGCAAGAAGGTCCAGGTTCGAGCCCCGTGGCCGGCGAGGGCCTTTCTGTGTGGAGTTTGCATGTTCTCCCCGTGTCCGCGTGGGTTTCCTCCGGGTGCTCCGGTTTCCCCCACAGTCCAAAGACATGCAGGTTAGGTTAACTGGTGACTCTAAATTGAGCGTAGGTGTGAATGTGAGTGTGAATGGTTGTCTGTGTCTATGTGTCAGCCCTGTGATGACCTGGCGACTTGTCCAGGGTGTACCCCGCCTTTCGCCCGTAGTCAGCTGGGATAGGCTCCAGCTTGCCTGCGACCCTGTAGAAGGATAAAGCGGCTACAGATAATGAGATGAGATGAATGAGATAAACAAACAGTCCACCACAAAATTAACATAAAATGATAACCATGTCACTGTTTCAGGAAAAGTATTTATTTAATCCAATATTAAATAATTCTAGTCAAAAACTTTGTCTTCTGTAGAGTTTATGGAAGTGAGAGGTACAGGCATATACTAGCTACAGCACTCAACAAAAGTTTTAACACCCCTACTCATTCATAGGTTTTTCTCTATTTTGACTATTTTCTATATTGTATAACATCCATCCATTATCTCTAGCCGCTTTATCCTGTTCTACAGGGTCGCAGGCAAGCTGGAGCCTATCCCAGCTGACTACGGGCGAAAGGCGGGGTACACCCTGGACAAGTCGCCAGGTCATCACAGGGCTGACACATAGACACAGACAACCATTCACACCTACAGTCAATTTAGAGCTACCAATTAGCCTAACCTTTGGACTGTGGGGGAAACCAGAGCACCCGGAGGAAACCCACATGGACAACATGCAAACTCCAAACAGAAGCACTCGTCAGCTGCTGGGATCAAACCCAGGACCTTCTTGCTGTGAGGCAACAGTGCTAACCACTACACCACCGTGCCGCCCCATTGTACAACAATACTAAAGATATCAAAACTATAACATATGGAACATGTATGGAATTATGTGGTTAAAAAAAGTGTTAAAATATGTTTTATATTTTAGATTCCTTAAAAGTATCCACTGTTTACCTTGATGACATTTTAAACACTATTGGCATTATCTTGACCATCTTCATGAGGTCATCACCTGGAATGCTTTTCAATTAACGGGTGTCTTGTCAAAAGTTAACTAGTGCAATTTATTGCCTTCTTAATGCATTTGAGATAAACAGTAAATAGTAAATAATAAAAATACAGTAAACAGCCCTATTCCACATCTGTAGTAATCCATATTATGTCAAGAACCGCTCAACTAAGTAAAGAGGAACGACATCCATCATTACTTATGATGTGACGTGAAAACACTGAATTAGGTGGTGTGTCCAAACTTTTGACTGGTACTGTATGCCACATGTATTTTACATTTCTGAAGACAAAAAGATGTGAAAGATCCTGTAGATACCTGTTAATTTTACATCATAAAATAATAATATATTTTAGCCAAATTTAATCCCCAAAATCTCTTATTAAAATTTATTAAAAGTGAAAATGCAGGAATGCTTTGCTAAGCTGGGGTGGCACGGTGGTGTAGTGGTTAGCGCTGTCGCCTCACAGCAAGAAGGTCCGGATTCGAGCCCCGTGGCCGGCGAGGGCCTTTCTGTGTGGAGTTTGCATGTTCTCCCCGTGTCCGCGTGGGTTTCCTCCGGGTGCTCCGGTTTCCCCCACAGTCCAAAGACATGCAGGTTAGGTTAACTGGTGGCTCTAAATTGAGCGTAGGTGTGAATGTGAGTGTGAATGGTTGTCTGTGTCTATGTGTCAGCCCTGTGATGACCTGGCGACTTGTCCAGGGTGTACCCCGCCTTTCACCCGTAGTCAGCTGGGATAGGCTCCAGCTTGCCCGTGACCCTGTAGAACAGGATAAGCGATGGATTCACTCAGCTGTCATTAGAGGACAGTTCTCTCTTGTTGAAACATTAGAATGGACAGTCACTTCTGTGTCCCCCAAATCTACACAAATCAACAACTTTTGCTTCCTTAACACAGTTGTAGTCATGTTTTGAGTGAGCAGGTCTTAAATCAAAATCAAGGTCATCTCATCTTCACCAAGCCCTAAGCTGCTAATCAAATAGGATACACACCCAATCTCAGTCAGAGGAGAGGAATGGTGATCTTGCATAGCTAACCAAAAGATTTGCACTTCCTGAAACCAGTTTATGCCCAAGTCTCAGCCCTGCATCAGTCTATAATCTTTTATGTACTCCTAGGATGTACCAAAAAGAACTGCTGCAATAATCATAAAGACTAAACACACTCTGTACTGTTCATTGTATACAGATGTGGAAGAGTACTGATTTACAATCCCACTCTCTGGTGTCTGATGAAAATTATGCTGTGTGACATAACTCAGAGGGTGGAAAAAGTCAAACTCAGTCTTATGACATTTTTATCCTCCATGCATTTCTGCTTCACTGCTTTTGAGACACCTCCATGTTTGTCTTTTGTTAGTAAACATCAGGCCAGTTAAATGTGATGAGTGACACCTCCTCAATATAGTAAAATGTAGTCAATGTTATAGATTTAACAAGCTAATATGGCTGTATGCTGATTGAACCAAAGCAAACATCTCATCTCATCTCATCATCTCTAGCCACTTTATCCTGTTCTACAGGGTCACAGGAGCCTATCCCAGCTGACTACGGGCGAAAGGCGGGGTACACCCTGGACAAGTCGCCAGGTCATCACAGGGCTGACACATAGACACAGACAACCATTCACACTCACATTCACACCTACGCTCAATTTAGAGTCACCAGTTAACCTAACCTGCATGTCTTTGGACTGTGGGGGAAACCGGAGCACCCGGAGGAAACCCACGCAGACACGGGGAGAACATGCAAACTCCACACAGAAAGGCCCTCGCCGGCCACGAATCCGGACCTTCTTGCTGTGAGGCGACAGCGCTAACCACTACACCACCGTGCCGCCCCCAAAGCAAATATATACAGTATAACTCATTTACAAGCAAATTTGTCTGCTTTGTTTATCATTGATGAGCAGTCATGTTCATTTGTCTGGTTCCTCTCGAGGTTTCTTCCTCGTGTCGTCTGAGGGAGTTTTTCCTTGCCACCGGCGCTACAGGCTCGCTCACTGGGGATAGATTAGGCATAAAATTAGCTCATGTTTTCAGTCATTCAAATTTTGTAAAGCTGCTTTGCGACAATGTTTATAGTTAAAAGTGCTATACAAATAAACTTGACTTGACTTCGCGTGCTTGGGTTTGGGGTTAAGCAGACCTTCCCAACTTTCCAAGAAGGAATTCCAAATTGTCTTTGTTTTTTCCTAGTTGGGCTCAGACAAAATTCAAAAGTCTGGTTCTGCTTAAGACTTTTTCTTCATGTCATCTCAGAGAGTTTATCTTCACCTATGGCTTTCTCCTTGTTTATTAGGGATCTAAAGCTAAATCTGGATTTCTTTAAAGTTGCTTTAGGGGAATGTCTATTGTTAAAAGTGCTATGTAAATAAAAGTGAATTGAAATATTCTGGTTACCTTTATGAATTTTGGTGGGCTAAAGCATATCATTTGAATTACATCATGTTTATGAAATATTTAACAGTTATTCCACAAAATCGAGTCATACATGAGCTGATAGCTGATGAGGCACGTAGCGCTGAGTCGGCTATAAGCCATGTACAATGAGGTTGAGTGGAATAACTGTTTCATTCTATCCACATTCACTGGATTCTAAGAAACAGAGCACTTTTATTTTTTACAAATTTGATAAATAAAAACTTTACATAAAACATCCGACCAAATCATTTCCGCTTAGAATGTAAACAAACCGGCGAAATGACAGGAGCAATTTGTGAAAAATGCGATAATTCTTGAAAAATAAAAAAGATACATTCTTACCATCAAATACTTTCATTCCATATTATTTTGCTTTTTTGGGGGGTGGGGTTTGTTTTTGAGTAGTTTTTATTTTGTCCTTGGTTGGTTCAGTAACATACGCCACCAGTTTCTTTTTCTTCTTTAGGGTATTTTGGCGGTTGGCAAACCAACTTAAAGGTGCATTACTGCCACCAACTGGGCTGGAGTGTGGAACAGGCGATATTGGAGGGAAAGTACTATATTCTTTTAGCTATTTCTCATCTCATCTCATCTCATCTCATCTCATCTCATCTCATCTCATCTCATTATCTCTAGCCGCTTTATCCTGTTCTACAGGGTTGCAGGCAAGCTGGAGCCTATCCCAGCTGACTACGGGCGAAAGGCGGGGTACACCCTGGACAAGTCGCCAGGTCATCACAGGGCTGACACATAGACACAGACAACCATTCACACTCACATTCACACCTACGCTCAATTTAGAGTCACCAGTTAACCTAACCTGCATGTCTTTGGACTGTGGGGGAAACTGGAGCACCCGGAGGAAACCCATGCAGACACAGGGGAGAACATGCAAACTCTGCACAGAAAGGCCCTCGCCAGCTGCTGGGCTCAAACCCGGACCTTCTTGCTGTGAGGCGACAGTGCTAACCACTACACCACCGTGCCACCCAATATATATATATATATATATACACACACACAGATTATTTGCACATCTATGCAGGCAAAATTCAGTTAAAGCTTTCAAGTCAAATCTTAAATCCTCAAAGCCTCATGAGCTCAAATCCAGGCAAATCCAAATCCAAGTCTGTTTTCAAGTATTGAAAGTGCAGATTTATGGCTAAGCCCACAATTTGAATACTGTACAACATTATGATAAGTAGTATACCACTGTGAGGAATATGAACATTATTTGTTGGCACATAACTAAATAAAAACTAGTCACGGTGTTTGTTGTTCACTCCAGTCAGGGTTAGGTCGACTGTAACCAAGCTGCCATCTGGTACCGTAAATGTGTCTGCTATTTTGTACAGCACATTTAATCTACTGTAGACATGCTGAAACTATAATGAGTGAGTAGGACTGAAACACTGGCTCTTGTTTGCTGTAAGAGTGTGTGCGCGTATGAGAGAGAGAACTCTGGTCTAGCCCTGCATGTCTAGGCATGTCTTTCTCACGTCTGTCAGAGCAGTGCTAAAAAAACTCCAGAATAGTTGTAATTACTGAGCAAACATCCGCACAAGGAACCCAACCCTGTTCATTCTGACACACCTCAATCTGCCTCAGTGGCTTACAGACAAAAGAAGTGAAGGGGAATGTGTGTAAATGACTTCTTCAAAGAAAGCCTAACATAGCAAGAGTTCCAGAGGAACAACACACTGTCCTGACTAAGGTTTTAAATTTAGCTTCTGAATCTGAGAACTGGAGAAAGGAGAATGAGCTTCATGTTTAAAGACGTTTTACCCTTCCTTCCTTCCTTCCTTTCCCTTAAAGAGAAGTCACATGACTGAGTAATCATATGATTCATGTGAAATTTACATGTGCTTTTTACACACTTCCTTTGTAATGAACGTGAGATTTCTCATGATTTAGGTTGAAATATTTTTCACGTGATTTTCTTACATTAATTATTCTTTTTAATACGTGATTATACAGGGCGGCACGGTGGTGTAGTGGTTAGCGCTGTCGCCTCGCAGCAAGAAGGGCCTGGGTTCAAGCCCAGCAGCTGGCGAGGGCCTTTCTGTGCGGAGTTTGCATGTTCTCCCCGTGTCCGCGTGGGTTTCCTCCGGGTGCTCCGGTTTCCCCCACAGTCCAAAGACATGCAGGTTAGGTTAACTGGCGACTCTAAATTGACCGTAGGTGTGAATGTGAGTGTGAATGGTTGTCTGTGTCTATGTGTCAGCCCTGTGATGACCTGGCGACTTGTCCAGGGTGTACCCCGCCTTTCGCCCGTAGTCAGCTGGGATAGGCTCCAGCTTGCCTGCGACCCTGTAGAACAGGATAAAGCGGCTAGAGATAATGAGATGAGATGAGATGAGATGAGAGACGTGATTATACACTCACCGGCCACTTTTTTAGGAACACCCATACACCTGCTGTTTGATGCAGTTCTCTAATCAGCCGATCCCTTGACAGCAGCACAATGCATCAAATCATCCAGATACAAATCAAGAGCTTCAGTTAATGTTCACTTCAAACATCAGAACGGGAAAAACTGTGATCTCAAAGTGTGACTTTCACTGTGGCGTGGGTGTTGGTTTGAGCCAGATGGGCTGGTTTGAGTATTTCAGAAACTGCTGATCTCCTGGGGTTTTCACACACAACAGTCTCTAGAGTTTACACAGAATGGTGCGAAAAACAAAAAACATTGAGTGAGCGACAGTTCTGTGGGTGGAAACGCCTTGTTGATGAGAAAAGTCAGACGAAAATGGTCAGATTGGTTTGAGCTGCCAGGAAGAATATAACAACTCATAGCAACTCTTTACAACCATGGTGAACAGAAAAGCATCTCAGCATGCATCAGCAGAAGACCACATTGGGTTCCACTCCTGCAGCCCAGAACAAGTATCTTAGAATCAAGAACAAGTTCCTATTAAAGTGGCCGGTGAGTGTATATTGTTCACACTAGCATGTTTTGAAGTTATTTTTCATCCACTCAGCGTCTGTGTTTTCACTGTTATTAATGGTGTCTAAACACACCAGTACCTTATCATACCGTTCTCCAGAGCTGTAGACAGGTCAGTATTTTTTGCTTTTGGTCTTGTTTTCCTTGCTCTTCCCATTCATTGTACTGCTTGGATGTTAATCTTGCCTCATGCTTTAAATAATTAACAAAGTGAATATGTGTTCACTGTCTTAAACCATCAAGACGTTAGACATCAAATGAACTAACTGGAGCATATCAACAAGGATGTGAACTTTAGAGCTTGCTAATAAAGATAGTTGCTGACTTAGGTTTAGTTGCTTTAATATTTAGACCATGCAGTAATGGGTTTTTAATTTATTCTCGATTGGGTGTTCATTTATTCACACAGGCACCAAGAGAGATAAAACACTTGCACTCAGCTTTAATATTACTTTTAAAATATACTGCCACTTGACCATGTTTTATGGATCTTTTTCATAAAATAACAGTGGCGTAAATGCAAAACATGTTCCACCGTTCAGAAAATACAGTAAACGTTTCAATTTCTATATTTCACCGAGCTGAAGTCATCCTCTGTCCACGAGTGAGTCAACATATCCTGCTAACTTCTATTTAATGTCAAGCTGCATAGCAACACCAAAAACAGACAAAGTTCCAAAAAGCTGGAAATGTATGAGAGCAGTGGGAAGCATGTAAGCAGGAAAACAAAAATCCTGTTCAGGCATGAAGACTGGAGTCGTGTTGGAGAAGTACAGACGAAGCATGTCAGTGTATGCACATTGGCGTGGCAGCATAATGCATCAGAGGACAGGATTAACCTCTGACCCCACGCATGGATCCCAGCCTAAGGGCATGACATCATCCAAACACCCACAGACTAGCTTCTGGTCTGTAGGACACTCAGCGGTGCAGGGTGCTGTTCCCCCCACACACAGGAAGCACCTACAGTGCGAGTCCATGAATGAATGTTATTTCACAGCTGTTCATACGTGAATAATGCCTTCAGGTCATCTATAAGATTTAATTACATAGGGACTGCTATGAAGTACGGACTACAGACATAAAACTTTAGTAAAGCTGGAAATAATCTATTAATAATGGATTTTGCACCGTAAGTATATAGGGCCATACATTTCACAAACAAAAAACAGTGGTGCATGTGATTCCCTGAATAAAAAAGCACACACAGAGCAGTGGGAGGGAGGAATTCTTTTGTGTGACGTCCAAGCACACATGTGGCCTAATTTGGCCCTGTGGTTCCTCAGTGCTTCCGCCGGCCCCCGCAAGCGTCTGAACACAAAGCACCAGTGTGTGTGCGCCCACAGTCAGATATGGATGCTGTATGCCTGGGTTATTGCCACTGCAGCTTTGGAAAGAGGGAGGATCAAAACACTGAACATAGAGCACTGTATGAGGCACCATGAAAGACCAGTGTATGGGATTTAGTACAATATGAACAAATATACAAGTAGGCAAGACAGTAAGAATGCAAACAAATAAAACCTAAGGGACGGGGTAGCTCTGATGCTGGACAACATGTTCTTTAAAAAAAAAAAATGGGGAAAGACTTGCTTTGAGGGTAACTCCGATTGGGCCTAATATATCCATAAGCATTGCATAAATCTTTTATAAGGTAATGCTGTAGGGTTACTCAAAGACTTCTGGTGCAAGGTCCTTAAACTAAAGTGGCAATAAATACTGTTAGATTCCTAATATATACAAGGTCAGGATTTTTAAAAAAAAATCCTCCGTCAGTTCATTCCGACACGATCCTTTACAAAAGATTCTCAAAAACTTATGAAGGCCTTATGAATGTTGGTACTCTTCAAAAAGTGTACTGAAAAAGACAATAGGAATAAACAGGTTCACAGGGTTTTTTTTAATTAGCCTGTCAGGCGGGAAAATGTAGCTAGAATAGTAGATATACACACAAAGTTACAAAGAAAGACCTTAAGTCCTAATATAAAGAGTATTTATTACATCCACATTCACCAGATATGAGCAATCGCATGCTCTGATTGGCTACTCTATTACTAGGCTATCAGCTCATATACTGTGCAGAGGTGGACAGTAATGAAGTACATTTACTTGAGTACTGTACTTAAGTACACTTTTTGAGTATCTGTACTTTACTTGAATATTATTTTTTTGGAAACTTATGACTTTAACTTGGGCAGCATGGTGGTGTAGTGGTTAGCGCTGTCGCCTCACAGCAAGAAGGTCCGGGTTCGAGCCCCGTGGCCGGCGAGGGCCTTTCTGTGCGGAGTTTGCATGTTCTCCCCGTGTCCGCGTGAGTTTCCTCCGGGTGCTCCGGTTTCCCCCACAGTCCAAAGACATGCAGGTTAGGTTAACTGGTGACTCTAAATTGACCGTAGGTGTGAATGTGAGTGTGAATGGTTGTCTGTGTCTGTGTCAGCCCTGTGATGACCTGGCGACTTGTCCAGGGTGTACCCCGCCTTTCGCCCGTAGTCAGCTGGGATAGGCTCCAGCTTGCCTGCGACCCTGTAGAAGGATAAAGCGGCTACAGATAATGAGAATGACTTTAACTTCACTACATTTGAAAGACAAATATCATACTTTTCACTCCAATACATTTCTATCAAGGTCCTCGTTACTATGAAGCAGCTTTGAAAGTCGATGTTTTTTTCCTTTCCTTTTCTAAAATGTGATTTTTTTTTTCGCAGGTGACACTGAGACAGCCTGTCAATAATCACTAGGGTCACGTCACGTCCATAGACCGGATAAAATCAAGTTCAATTATTTCTCAACAGCGCTATTTGAACATGAACAGTTGATGGCAGAATGGAAGGAGGCGGTTCTTCTGGGGAATGCACGCACCCAGGGCTATACCTAGAACCCATGTTTCACTTTTCTGAAAGGATTAAAGATTTATTTCATTTTAAATGTTTGCTTTGTCCCAACAGCCAGCCGCTGTGTCCGAGGATCAGGTCGTCGAGGCCCCTGCCTTCGACTGCCACCCAATCCACACTATGGTCATGAGCTTTGGGTAATGACCGAAAGAACAAGATCGCGGATACAAGCAGCCGAAATGAGTTTCCTTCGCAGGGTGGCTGGGCGCTCCCTTAGAGATAGGGTGAGAAGCACAGTCACTCGGGAGGAGCTCGGAGTAGAGCCGCTGCTGCTCCACATCGAGAGGAATCAGCTGAGGTGGCTCGGGCATCTTTTTCGGATGCCTCCTGGACGCCTCCCTGGGGAGGTGTTCCAGGCATGTCCCCCCGGGAAGAGGCCCCGGGGAAGACCCAGGACACGCTGGAGGGACTATGTCTCTCGGCTGGCCTGGGAACGCCTCGGTGTTCTTCCCAAGGAGCTGGCCGAGGTGTCTGGGGAAAGGGAAGTTTGGGCTTCCATGCTTAGACTGCTGCCTCCGCGACCCGGTCCCGGATAAGCGGAAGAAGACGAGACGAGATGTTTGCTTTGTTTGCCTAAAACAAACCACATCACGGTCTACAAAAACTCGCCGTCCAACCTGCGGAAGCATATTGAGGTACAGTATATAAACGTTTTATTCCAAGAGAAAGCTTGCAATGAAGTTGTCTGTGCTTTTAGCAATAACATTGCAAACGTAGCTATGCAGTCTGGTTAGCCAAATGACTTTCTATGGATTTTCCCGCCAAGTTGTTGTAGCCTTGTCCACGGCTAACGTTAACACATAGCTAGTTAACTGGGACACTGTTAGTTAGCATGTAAAAACAGAGTTACGCCAACATGAATAATGTTAACTTATCTGAAGTCCTTTCAGAAAATGTTTCAGCATAATCTTGCCAAATAAACAGAATGTAGAAATCTTTCTTTTCTAGTAGCGTTAGCTACGCAATATGATTTCAAGTTTGAAAAGAGTTTGCTAGCATGTCAGGTGGAGCTTCACTGACTAGCTAGCTTAACGTTAAACCACCGTGATGGCAGAGCATGCGTTCATTTTGTAAATCCAGTCGGTTGTTTCAGAGGCATGAGGTTTTGTAAGCGTTGTGGCAATAATCCAACAATGTGTTGACAGAAAATGTACTTTTAATACTTAAGTATTTTTTAAAAACAAGTATTTCAGTACTTTAACTTGAGTAAAAATTTGACTGTACAACTTTCACTTGTATCGGAGTAACATTTGACCAAAGGGGATCTGTACTTTGACTTTGTCCACCCTCTGATATTGTGAGTAGGGAAAAACAAAATGGCGGAGCATATTGCTGAACCAACCGAGGATGAAATAAAACTCTACTTGAACCCCCCCCCAAAAAAAGCAGAAAAATATGGAGTAAAATTATTTGATAGTAAGAATGTATCTTTTTTTTTTCATTTTTCAAGAATTATTATTATAGCATTTTTCACAAATTGCTCCTGTCATTACACCGGTTTGTTTACATTCTCATCTCATCTCATTATCTGTAGCCGCTTTATCCTTCTACAGGGTCGCAGGCAAGCTGGAGCCTATCCCAGCTGACTACGGGCGAAAGGCGGGGTACACCCTGGACAAGTCGCCAGGTCATCACAGGGCTGACACATATACACAGACAACCATTCACACTCACATTCACACCTACGCTCAATTTAGAGTCACCAGTTAACCTAACCTGCATGTCTTTGGACTGTGGGGGAAACCGGAGCACCCGGAGGAAACCCACGCGGACACGGGGAGAACATGCAAACTCCGCACAGAAAGGCCCTCGCCGGCCCCGGGGCTCGAACCCAGGACCTTCTTGCTGTGAGGCGACAGTGCTAACCACTACACCACCGTGCCACCCTGTTTACATTCTAAGCAGAAATTATTTTGTCTGACTTTTTGTATAAAGTTTTTATTTCTCAAATTTGCAAAAAATTTAAAATGCTCGGTTTCCCAAAATCCAGTGAATGTGAATAGAATAAAACAGTTATTCCACTCAATCTCATCGTCGTACGTGGCTTATAGCCAACTCAGTGCTGCACGCTTCGTCAACTATCCACTCATGTACGACTCGATTTCATGGAATAACTATTAGAGTTGATTAATTTTCCAGAAGAGCAGCTCTGACAGTTGTGCCAACTGTAAGGCAAACCACAAGCTTAAAAAATTAATGCACTTGTTCTAAAAGGCCACGTTATCATTCCTGTAGTAATAACATACACAGGCACTTACATGGTAGACACTATAATTGATACGAAGTTCTAGGATATAAGAAAATGTTTATGTAGCATTTTTTGGAATCAGTGTCAGTGCTTTGTAACAATCAGCGGTAAAGCTGTTCTTTTAAAAAGTGTGATGTGTTGAGCTTTAACAACTAAAACATGTAGTGCTGTTGGATGAGAAAAATAAAACACTTCAGGATCTGCTGTGATGGTAAATTAATCCACTTTGAGGTGGTAACACATCACACTGCCTCATTGTTGATTATTTTTCATAAACAGCATGCTCTGTAGGGCGGCACAGTGGTGTAGTGGTTAGCGCTGTCGCCTCACAGCAAGAAGGTCCGGGTTCGAGCCCGGTGGCCGGCGAGGGCCTTTCTGTGCGTAGTTTGCATGTTCTCCCCGTGTGGGTTTCCTCCGGGTGCTCCGGTTTCCCCCACAGTCCAAAGACATGCAGGTTAGGTTAACTGGTGACTCTAAATTGACCGTAGGTGTGAATGTGAGTGTGAATGGTTGTCTGTGTCTATGTGTCAGCCCTGTGATGACCTGGCGACTTGTCCAGGGTGTACCCCGCCTTTCGCCCGTAGTCAGCTGGGATAGGCTCCAGCTTGCCTGCGACCCTGTAGAACAGGATAAAGCGGCTAGAGATAATGAGATGAGATGAGAATGCTCTGTTGCGTTTAATTCCTTAAGTATACGGTCTTTCATAGGAAACCTACCCCAGTCACTAACAGCCCGTGCTGTGGGAAAATATCCAAAAAGATCTTACTAAATCTTGAATACTACTGTCTGATCAGAGAGCAATCCAAGGGACTGAAATAACGTCTCTTGGGCAGTAACACCGTTGGTAAAAATTAGGTCAAACAGGTCAAATAATATTCCCTAGTGCTCTGCCGTATTAAGGCAGGTCCAGCCTCATAGTAGGTCTCTTGTTAGTGCCGGTCTCTTTCCTCTTGCGTAAGAGCAGCCATCCTTGATACGATCTAGCAACCCTGTTCTTCGTCTCCCAGGAGGCCTCTTTACTACCATACAGCCTTCCATGACTTTGAGCAGCAGGTCCCCATGCCGAAGTGTATCCAAACCAGGCTCTTTGCCTCTTCTTGTGTGTATAATTGCATGGTGCAATTATAATCACTCTCAGACATTAGTAATCAGTGGCCCAAAAACAACAAGCAGGCTTGAAGGAAGTACACAGGAGCCCTTCCTTTCGTTCAACACCCTGGACACACCTGTGTCTAGTGCAAAGACTAGTGTAAACCACATAACCTCCCTCTACTGTAGTCTTCCTGGCTAATTATAGCTCCTAAGGGCTCTTTGGTTAAAGTCCAGCATCTCTTTGGTTACATTCAGGGAGGAACCACACAGGATGGCAGGAACATGGCTGAGCTGCTGTCCTGACTATTACATGCAGTGCATTGTCTTATGTTCCTTGTCTCAGGGGATTCGCACTCATTGCCTCCATTGCCATTCATCCACATAACACACTCCTATAAACTTCCATTTGACTAAAATGAACCCATGATCACAAAAATATTTACACCTTTAAATCAGCCTGTTAAGAAAACTTCATTTTAAAGGTCCCATGGCATGAAATTTTCACTTTCTGAGGTTTTTTAACGTTAAAATGAGTTCCTCTGACCTTCTTAAGTCACCCCAGTGGCTAGAAATTTCATAATGTGTAAACCAAACTATGCCCAACATTTGAGAATGGCGCGTCAAAACGGTGCGTTGATAAACTCTTCCCTTTACTACGTCAGCAAGGGAGATGATCCCCACGCCCCCCCCTCTGGATTCCCACCCACTGTATGGATTGCCCCGCCCAGTTGGAGTGAGGAGACCATAGAGGGAGGACACAACATGGCATCACCTAAGCGAGCGAAACATGGAAGTTGCGCTGTACATGGATGTGACAACACAGAAAGGAGTCTGTTTTTACTGCCGATGGGAGAGCCCCTGAAGACGCAGTGGCTTAATTTTATTTACTCCAATAATACGCCGTCGAGTCTACCTAAGACGGTGCATGTTTGTCGGAAGCATTTTCCTGAGGAATGTTTCCACAACTTGGGACAGTACAGGGCAGGTTTTGCACATCAACTGTCACTGAAGCCTGGGTCCGTACCAAGCATCCCTGCCGCATCAGCCACAAACACCGAACAAGTAAGTGTATAACTGGTCGTTTTGCCGTGTTTTAAAATCGGTGTGTTAGCCTAGCAATGGCTACATTAGCTGTGCAGCTAACCGCTTCCTGCAGTTAGCCAGGTACTCTGCGCTACAAAACTAAAGAGCATGCAGCATGCTCTGTTAAACTGAGTTTAGTCTGGAAATTGACTGTAACTTATGAGCTTATGTTTGACTATTGCTCCGCAATGCATGTCTTCTGTTGGATAAGCGATATGTTGCTGTAGTTGCTGCTTCTATCCTCTTTGGTTATGGAGTGCGTGTTCAAGCCTAGGGTATTATACGTTCGTAAACTACCACTCTGAACACTCTCACTCTCTGTGTCACGTTGAGTTTACGAAAGGAGTCTGAGGGAGAACGGGGTTTTGTCTTAGCAGCGTGGCTACAGGCGCTGATAGCAGCGAGTACGTGTGCGCGCAGCTTGGTCAAGCCCCTCCCCCCATGGCCCACCCTCTACCCTTCCCCGCCTCCTGCTTCTCATTAGCAAAACGACGCACTGGGAAAAGCGCTGAAATGGGGCTTTCTCCCAGGAGGCTATATTTACGTGCCGAGGGTTCATTTCGAGAAAGGCTGCGGATATAACATCCGGAAACCTCCACGAGCCCGTTTAAAGCATCAACAAACCACCATGCCATAGGACCTTTAAGCTTTTACATCTTAAGATTTAAGAGCAGTACTGCCCTCTTGTGGTAATGAAAGAACCAAAGATGTAGGAAAAAAAAAAAGATGAAGCCAGACAAAGTTGAAAAGTTTACTGTAGTGCTGCAGTACGTAATAAGCATTGACATTCAGTGAGCTATTGGTATTTTTTTCTCCACTTAGAACAGTTTTACAGACTGCTGTAAAATGTAAAAAAAGAAAGACAAAGAAAAAAACCCCCAGAAAACAAGCATATAGCCATCTGTCTCTTCACTCCTGCATTCATGGAGCCTTATGATGACTCGAGGCGTGCGTTTTTGAACAAGCGTGCTAAACTTGCATCAGCTACAATGGAAAATTTGTGTGCTCAAAGTCAAATCACAACAGGGCTCTACAGTTTATCTGGTATATGAACAACACAGGCAGACGAGAGAACAGCTGGCGATTTATATCCCTGGCTCGCCGTTCCACACATTTAGTGGAAGAACAATGACCATATTGCTCCCGGAAAACCTGAATGAGTGTGATGCATTTTTTTTTTTTTTTTACAAAATAGCATGATTATTAAAAAAAAGGAAGAATCTAATAAATACATTCTCGATTTCATTTAAAATGGCATTGTGTTCCAAACATATATATATACACACACGCGCACACTTGCTCACAGAACCCTCATCATATTCCTTACTCAAGACTTCATTGAAATTCAAGGCCAACAACGTAATAAGCCACCAATGTACCAGTACCAACCCAAATGCTACGTCAGCCTTATGGATCTGTTTTCTGGCCTTTGGCTGATTATTCATTCTAGTTTTATTGGGATGTGTAGCATTTATTCATCTATACAATTTATCATTTGGCAACAGTGCATTTTTAAGCATAGGGTACAGAAATCATGTAAACAATTTAACAACTAAGGAATACTGTTTTGGTAAAATCATCATTTTAAGTGGAGTCAAATTATTTGATTAGACATGAACGCAAAAAGCATGTAGGACCGCACTGATGGATGATGTTCTCTAAAACAGACAACTCTTTCTATTTGGCTTCAGCATTAAGGCCCAACATCTTAAATGGAGTGGGGAAACAAACTGATTTGCACACATGCCGCTCGCAATCATTCATACCTTCATACGCCACAGCTGCCCATGGAGCCTGGATGTGTCCAACACGCAACAATGAAATTGAAAAATGGTATAAAATAAAGATACACATCCATCAGCAAGAGCGGCACTGCAAAGGTACACTTTTCCCCTCGGTCTTTCATTGGTTAAAGAGAGTCTCGCGCTCTGCATTTCTGAAGTGCTGAGTGCCAGGAGCTACAGTCAATGGGACCCTCAAGAGCTGTGTAGTGTTGGGAGTTTATTACTGCGTTTATTGCTAGGCAACAGTTGTGATGTGATGGTCTTGGAGCAACTGGACAAATGGTCTCTCAGCTGAAGACGTAGGTGACGAGGAGCTGGAAGAGCAGCAGGACACCCAGAACGAGGTAGTGACGGATGCTCAGATGCACACTCTGCTCTGCCTGTCGCATCAGCTGACGACTTAACACACTCAGATTTCTGAACACGCCACAGACAGAGAGAGGAATCATTAGTCTAGGTCAAGCAGAAAAACACATTTTATTTTACTGCCTGAATGCATGAAAAGTTGATCAGGTTAGATTTTCCCTGCAGTTTTAAAAAGGTGGCCAGTGTTTGTTTTAAGCAGGGCTTTGAACCAGAATTTTTTTCCTATTGGTTCGTTCCGAACAGAAGCGGAATTTTAACGTTTCCAGTTTTGGGTTCCACCATTAAATAAACGTTCCCGAACCGGTTAGAACAAAAAAATTTCGTTCCCGGAACGGTTAATTACGTTCCCTGTCAGCTGTTTAACAAATGGCTATAAAATTATGTCTCTGTCTCATCCAGCTTAAGCCAAATGTAGGCTAATTCTATTACAACCTTCATTAAATAAGACAAGAAATAATTCAAAATTATTTTAAATGTTGGCGATTTGGATTCTCAGTATGTCTTCCCATCTACACAAACAGAAAAAGTGCCAAAAATGAAAGATAATTCGTTTAGTGTGTTAACAAAGGCTAGTCAGGCCCTATGCATTGATAGGCTAACAGAGGTTAACGTCATTTAATGTTCGCGAGCCTCTCATTAACGTGGACAAATATATTGATATCGTGTTTGAAATTGACGTTTTCGAATAACGATAGACTGCAATATTTACCTCTTATTTAAGATGTGGAGACGTGATAGTAGTCCACCCTCCCGCTCTCTCCATTCAGTCAGCGAACGTCACACAGGAAGTGAACCCCAGCGGGTCATAGAAACTTGCGCAGGAGAAGAATGACTTTTTTATTTGTAGGCTACGGAAACTTTGAGGAACGAAATAAAAACCGGTATTAACCGGTTACCATTATTTTTAATAAGCGTTTCTGTTCCGGAACATAAAAAATAATAAAGTTTCTGGTTTCGTTTCTGTTCCATGTGAAGTAGAAAAAGTTCCCGGTTTTCATTTTCGTTCCTTGAACCGGTTCAAAGCCCTGGTTTTAAAACATCTACTGTAATATTACAAATGGATTATTTTCTGATAAAAAACACATTATAGTAATAATAATGGAAATTTTAAAATTTGCCATAAACTGCACCTTTAAGAATGCTTTTTAAAGCAATATATTTGTTTAACAGTTATCCTTCAGTTACCATACACTAGATGCTTTACCAAGCTGTACCTGTGATACTCACCTCTGAATGTCCTGCTGTGATTTCTGTATGGATAATATAGAGGCCTCTATTTGTGCAAGTTCCTTCATTTCCTTCTTGCATCTGGCACACTGGCTGCCAAAACCTAAAGACACAACACAATGAAGCGCTAACAGATTCATATACTACTACTACTAAATTAAAATGCCTTTATAATTGACATACACTGCCTGAACCAAAAAAAACTAGGGCTGTCGAAGTTAACGCGATCTCAATTTATAGCGATTTTAAAAAAAATAGTGCCGTTAACGCAAATTCTAATTTGGCCCTGCGAATCACTCGTAGTTCCTGTTGAGGCTTGTCGCGCGCTGCTTCAATAAGAGTACGTGTGAGTGATGGAGAAAGGTCTGTTAAACGGGAAGTTTCATTTCAAAAGTAGAGTGTGATTGAGCATAGACATATAAACATAGACGCCGCCTTCTGCGTAGAATCATAAGTCATCCTCGCCGCCATATTGGATGTGGCAAAGTGGAGATTCTTCAACCGTCTCTGGTATAGCGTCTAGACAGTAGCCGAGAATAAAGATGCCTCATTCATGTGCTGCGTTTAACTGTACCAACAGGTTTACCGTCCAAACAAGATCACATGGGATCACAGGTGAGACTGGAAAAATACTTTTCATTGTATTTGGTCATTATAACGTAATTTTACAAACAGATTTTTCTGACTTTGTGGCTAATATGAAGTCTCGCGCATAATAGCTGCTCGGTGAAACCTGTCTCCAAACAACGAAGTATTTCCTTCGTAACTACGCTGATAACACTGCTTTTGTCAAACATTGGAGCTTTGTATTCATTCTGAAGGTTTATTGTTATTAATATTGAATAAAAAGTAACTGGGATACATCATTGTTAATTATCATTCAAATTTTAGGTAAATTATTTTAATTTGCATCTTATACGGATTTTATAAGGGAAATACGGATTTTGGAGGTTGGTTATACAGGTTTGATTGACCAGAGGTTGACATGTTTATAACCATCACATTAAAAAGTTGTGTTGTTTTGATGCCTGTTTGTTTCCCAAATATATACGTGTGTGTTTTAATGGGTGAATAAAAGGCATCGAGTTAAATATTATTGTAGAAAGGGGCTTTATGAAGTTCAGTCCATTTACTTGCATTGGTTTACGGGGGAGATTTGCCACATCCAATATGGTGGACACTCTGACGTATCGCAGCAACGGGCCACCAGCTCAATGCGGCGTCTATGTTTATATGTCTATGGTGATTGAGTTGGTTTTGGTATGGACTAATACTTTTGCAAAGTGAGATTTCAGTATGCTGTAGCACTGTGATATGACACTAAATGTCTTTATTGAAGTCCAACTGCAATTTATTTTTGTTTGCACAGCACTGTGAAGTCCTATAGGCTGTGACTGAATACAACTCCGGCACAATTGGAGTTTTATTTCATTTTTATTTTCTTTTGTCACACGTCTGAACTGAGACACAGTAGTATGTGACTACATGTTTTATATTTGAGACTACAGCTCCCTAATCCATCACAAAATCCAATTTTGTGTTTTGTATGTTCAGTACTGCCTAGGACAGACCTGGGCATTTTACGGCCCGTGGGCCGCATCCGGCCCTTTGGTTCATTCTGACCGGCCCACGTAAGGTTAATTAGAAATTACAAAATAAACATATTTTCTAATTTTACCTCACGCATGGACTGAATGTGCATTGCTTTTATTTTGAAGTTGTGTTCAACAAAAACGCAATGCGCGCGACATGAAATCCCATGAAACCTAATCCCGCAATAACTACTTCCGTAATTTGCCCAGACCAACCACAAACTTGTACGTCATCCTTCAAACGGTCCAGCCAATCACATAGCGTGACGTCACCAGCAGGCGCCCGAGCCGATCTATAGATCTGATACCTACACCGAATCGACGTTGTTGCGAGCAGGTCACAAGAAGACTTTAGCCCCCAAAATGTCTGCAAAAAGAAGAAAGGTAGATGCCGAACGCAGGGCTTTCAACAAAACATGGACTGCTAAATATTTATTTACTGAAGTCAGAGATAAAGCCGTGTGTTTAGTTTGCGGAGAGCAGATCCGAAAAACACCAAATGAGGAGATTAGACTACAAATGTGGGCATCATTATTATAATATGATGTATCTTGCTTGATATTTGGAGTAGAAAGACAATATTGTGATGTCTTTATTGTGTTTTGGGGTGAATGTGACTGGGGAAAAAAAAAAAAAAAAGGTACAAACGTTCACATTTTGTTAACCATTGTTTTGGGAAATTTGATTGAATAAATGACATTTTTTGTAAGGCAACCTCGTTTTTTCCATACTCTTACCAGTCTTAGCAGCTTGTAAAAACAATGTTATTTACTGCTTTATATAAAGAAATACAATTAATATTATGCAGAATTTAGTTCAGCCTTTTGGTCCGGCCCTCCACTAAATTTTCTGTTTCTCATGTGGCCCCATGGAAAAAATAATTGCCCACCCCGGCCTAGTATGTGAGTGAATAAACTCCCTTACCATTTTCTCTTGTCCCAGCAGTTTTTAGCAAGTACTTTTAGCATAAAATGTGTTCACCATTTTAATTGTAACATTTTACTTTAAAAGCCTTATTCATTTACATAGATTTTAAAAAATGCGATTAATCGCAATTAACTATATGAAATTCTGGGATTAATCACGATTAATTTTTTTAATCGTTTGACAGCCCTAAAAAAAAAAAAAAAAAAAAAAAAAAAAAAAACATTATTTGGATTTAAATAAGCAAATACTTAAGAGCCTCTGATTGGATAATTACCGCAGCATTTCAGCTGGCAAAATTTTTTTTTTTTACCCTAACTGATGCAGTAACTAGCTTCTCATTTCTTAAACAACTATGTCAGAATACATATCCTGTGGTCATGGAAAAGATGTTACCATGTTTCAGAAGGGTCAACTTATTGGTCTATATCAAGCAAAGAAAGTAAGAGCATTTCCACATGCACAACGTGATGAGAATTCACAGGATTGATACTAAACAGCTGCGTGTCCATAAGAAAACACTTCAATTTGCTAGGGAGCAAAGACTGGACTCTGGAGCAATGGAAAAAGGTCATGTGGTTTGACAAGTCCAGATTTACCCTATTCCTGAACGATGGGCATATCAGGGTAAGAAGTGAAGAGCGAGAAGTGATGAACCCATCATGCATAGTGGCCTCTGTATAAGCCTCTGGAGGCAGTGGTATGGATCTGGGGCTGCTTCAGTTGCACAGGTCGAGGCTCAGCAACGTTATGGAGCAATAAAATGAAGTCAGCTGATGACCTGAATGTACTGAATGACCAGGTTATCACTTACAGTTGTGGTCAGACGTTTACATACAGACATGAACGTCATCGTGGATATGAATGTCATGGCAGTATTTGGGCTTTCAGTAATTCCTTTGAACTGTTCTCTTTCTGTGGCAGAATGATTGTACAGCAGACATCTTTAATTTAAAAAAAAGAAGGGGGGAAAAAGCCCCACTAGAATTTGGTGCACAAGTTTTAATTTTCTTTGGGTTTTCTGAAATCAACAAAGGGTAAAAAAAAAATTACATAGGATCACTTAGATTATTAATTCAGAGGTGCGGAAACTTCCAAAATGTCTCTTATGTTGCCAAGGCTGAGGTCTCTTAACTTCCTGTTAGAGATCATGATTGACTACAGCTGGTAGCTTCTCTGTGCCTTCATAAAAAGGGTTTGTTTACAGCACTCATTGGATTGACCAACACACAGTAAAATGGGAAAGTCCAAGGAGCTCAGTGCAGATCGCAGATATACACAACAACTCTGGAATGTCTCTTGGAGCCATTTCTAAACAACTGCAAATTCCAAGATCAGTTCAAACAATTGTATGCAAGTTATTGTGAGGTGTAGTCACTTTGCCAAGCCACTTTGCTTCAAGAAAACCCAAACTGTCACCCTCAGCTGAAAGGAATTTGGTTTGGATGGTCAGGAACAACCTGGGAACCACCATGGCACGGCCCTGCTATGAACTGGAAGCTGATGGATCACTGTCTACAGTTCAGATCACCATGGACTAAGAGGCTGCGATCCAAGAAATAACCCCCTGCTCCAAAATGGACACCTTCAAGCTTAACTAAAGTTTGAAGCTGACCACACGGACAAAGAAAAAGCCTTCTGGAGGATAGCTGTATGGTCACATGAGACAAAGATTGAGTTGTTTGGCCACAGTGACCACCATGTACAGAGGGACACTGTACCAGCTGGTGGTGGTGGTAGGATCATCATGCTCTGGGGCTGTTTTGCTGCCAGTGGAACTGGTTCATTGCACAAAGTGGATGGAATAATGAAGGAAGACTACCTCAGAATTCTTCAGCATAAACCATCAGAAACTTGAACACGACTTGGGAGTTACAACAGGACAATGAACCCAAACACGCATTAGAGCTGGTTGTGGAGGATAAAGCAGGCTAACATTAAGCTTAAAACAAGTCCTGACTTCAACCCTATTGAAAATATATGGACCGTGCTTATAAGTTGAGTCCATGCCAAGAAAAGGGGGGGGGGGAGGGAACCCCACAAATTTTATTGAACTTACCAATTCTACCATGAAGAGTCATGAAATATCCAACCAGAATTCTGCCAGAAGCTTGTTCATGGTAAACAAAAATGTTTGGTCAAGGTGAATCTTGTGAAGAGACATTTTACCCAAATATTAGGTGTGCTTTATGTACATTTTTGACCCTGTATGTACAGTATTATTTTGACCCTGTGTTGATTTCAGAAAACCCAAAGAAAATTAAAACTTGTGCACCAAATTCTAGTGCTCATTTTTTTTTAATTAAAGATGTATGCTGTATAATCTGCCACAGAAAAAGAACAGTTCAAAGAAATTACTGAAAGCCCAAATATTGCCATGACATTCATATCCAAGATGGCATTCATGTCACTGTATGTAAACTTCTGACAACAACTGTAAATGGATTTTTTTCTTCCCTGATAGCATGGGCATAAAATTGGAACTCATTGTGAAAAGAGTGGTTCAGGGAGCATGAGGAATCATTTTCATGCATGAACTGGCCACCACAGAGTCCGGACCTTAACCCCACTAAAAGTCTTTGGGATGTGCTGGAGAAGACTTTACAGAGTGGTCTTTACAGAGACCAAGATCTCAGCAAAAAAACAAATTCAACTGTGGATGGAAAAAAACGTTGACATTGCATCAGGTTGTTGAAACAATGGCATGGTGAATGTTCGCTGCAATCAAAGCTGAAGGCGGTCCAACGCAAATAAGTGTACGGAGCTTTTTTTGGCCATGTATCATCATGTGCTGGACTTGCCTTCATTGTCTGAGGATTCGTGTGTCGGCTCGGGTGTACTGCTGCTGCTTTCTGTGTTCTGACTACAGCTGGATGGCTGACTGCTCGACTTCCTGTGCTTTCCATGAACCTGGGCCTACACATGCACAAAAACACACACTCAAAGGGATGCAAGAAGACAAGCGCAAAGTAGAAGAATGAGTTTTTGAGCAAGTTCTCAAAATGCATAAAGCTCATCTGACCTTCTGCTGGCTACTCCAGTTTTGGCTGTAGGTGAAGCCGTTGTGCTGACGCTGGGGCTTTTCTTTGGTCTGGATGATGCCATCTTTCTCAAACTGAACCAAACAGCAGTCAGAATCCCACGGCTTAGTGCTGGGAGGAAGAACAGGGACACAGAGCGTGATACAAAATATGTACACGTTCTACTTCTTATTAGTCAATGATCATAAAATCCAGAGTTTTATTTTCTTGGTTTTCAAAAGCAGTGGCCTTGTGTGCTGAATAGACTGGTGGGTTCATACTCGATGTGCTTGTAGTTCCAGTCATTGGTGATTGGGTTCAGGCTGAAAAGGTGTGGGTTCCAGGAACGGTCTCCTCTCTGCCGTGCCTCCTGCCTCTGCGCTTCCTCCAGAACAAATTTCTCCTGCGTAGCTTTATTCTGGTCCTTGGCATTAATGGCACTGGTCACGTGCTGCCATAACCTAAAACAAAGGCAGACTCACTGGGACATGTGCATCATTCATTTACATAAGTTTTTAAATAAAGTGTACTTGTACACAGTTTTAATGGGTTGTATTTTTACTTTTTTAAAGTACATTTGTAAAGTCAAAATGTACTTCCATGCCATTATTTATGCTACACTGTTGTGGCTGAATAATATTATTATTAATCATCTACTGGGCATAAAGTGCACTAGGCACATGCTAACACTTACGTTATACCTTATTGGAGTGAGTACATGTAGGGAAGGAAGCAGTTTTGGAATTTCGCCTGTTACTATGTGTAAATAATAATAAATAAAACTACGATTTTGCCTCATTTCCTTTGCTTAAGAAAACAAAACTTCTGTGGTTTAGGAATGTGATCGTGTTGTGCAAGGGGTAATGCATGTGGTAGACTAAAGTTATGCACTAATTTAAAGGAACAGTCCACCGTATTTCCATAATGAAATATGCTCTTACCTGAATTGAGACGAGCTGCTCCGTACCTCTCCGAGCTTTGCGCGACCTCCCAGTCAGTCAGACGCAGTCCGACGTGCGGTCACTCCTGTTAGCAATGTAGCTAGGCTCAGCATGGCCAACGGTATTTTTTGGGGCTGTAGTTAGATGCGACCAAACTCTTCCGCGTTTTTCCTGTTTACATAGGTTTATATGACCAGTGATATGAAACAAGTTCAGTTACACAAATTGAAATGTAGCGATTTTCTATGCTATGGAAAGTCCGCACTATAATGACAGGCGTACTAACACCTTCTGTGCGCTTCGGCAGCGCATTGATATCTGAGCTCCGTATCAATGCGCTGCCGAAGCGCGCAGAAGGTGTTAGTACGCCTGTCATTATAGTGCGCACTTTCCATAGCATAGAAAATCGCTACATTTCAATTTGTGTAACTGAACTTGTTTCATATCACTGGTCATATAAACCTATGTAAACAGGAAAAACGCGGAAGAGTTTGGTCGCATCTAACTACAGCCCCAAGAAATACCGTTGGCCATACTGAGCCTAGCTACATTGCTAACAGGAGTGACCGCGCGTCGGACTGCGTCTGACTAACTGGGAGGTCGCGCAAAGCTCGGAGAGGTACGGAGCAGCTCGTCTCAATTCAGGTAAGAGCATATTTCATTATGGAAGTATGGTGGACTGTTCCTTTAATGTTTCAATGTGTATGAAGGGGTGCGTGTGCGCGTGGTGTTTGTTTATTTACTTGCACACAAAAAAAGTTGTACATGAGCCGATAGCTGACAAGGCGTGTAACGCTGAGTTGGCTACAAGCCATGTACGATGAGATTGAGTGGAATAACAGTTTTACAGGGATGGCAACAGGAAAATTTTATTTCAACTGAAACTCCGAATGGGGGGTTCAGGGGGCCGGAGCCCCCCTGAAGCTTTAGCCTTTTTAGCCTCTTCTACCTATTTTCTAGCCATTTTACATGTATATTGTGTGAAAAATACATGATAAAAATAAGTAAGTATCTAAAAGTTATTCACCAGTACAACGCAAGGGGGCGCGAAGTCGCTAGGAGTAGTTGGTGGGTGTGGTTAGTGGAGTGTTTATCCTCCGGTTACTTATAATGACTAGAACTTTTTTTTTTTTATAATGACTAGAACTAGAGTCGTATAGATGTCCGTACTTCCTCAATCAACCGCTCTTCATGCTGCTCCATCTTCGCTCGTGTTTTTAAAAATGCCGGTCGTGAAAACAAACCAAACCGGGAAAGTAGGGAAGCGGAAGTGCGTGTACAGCGGATGTAGAGTGGACCAATCACAGCCCTCTTGTTCATTGTTACACTCGATATAGAAGCTTCCGTTGTTCGCGAGACATGTGGTTTCGATACGATTTGACACTAATCTCGGTAGCAGCAATAAAAGTTAGGTACCTAACCCCCCCCTAGAACTTTTCTCTACGGATTTAGATGTTCCACAAAAATGATATTGAAATTCAAAACGGCGGATTTCCGCCGTTCGGCGGAAAATTGCCATCCCTGGTTTTATTATATCCACATTCACTGGATTTTGAGACAGAGCATTTTTATTTTTTGCAAATTCGATAAATAAACAGTGAACTGACTAACAATTTGTGAAAAATGCAATAATGATTGAAAAAAGAAAAAAAAAAAACATACATTCTTACCATCAAATACTTTTGTACCATATTTTGTTGCTTTTTTTGTATTTTTTTTTGGGGGGGGCGCTTTCGAGTAGAGTTTTTATTTCATCCTTGGTTGGTTCAGCAACACATGCTGCCATTTTGTTTTTCTCTACTCACAGTATATGAGCTGATATCCTAGTAGTAGAGTAGCCAATCGGAGCATGCGATTGCTCGTATCCAGTGAATGTGGATAGAATTAAAAAACAAAACAAAAACCAAAAAAAAAAAAACCACACCACACCTTTAATGGATATGAATGCACATTAATTTTATAGCACTATTTCATGACTATTCCATATTCAACCCTAACATTAGCAAATGTCACCTACTGAGAAAGCAGAGAATTCTGTGTCAAATTATTGACATCTAATGAGGTGAAGACTACCTTCTATATGATGTGTATTAAAATATTCTGATATCAAAATCACCACTGACTCTTAAGCATAAATCTGATCCTGTGTATATCAGACAATGCTTAACTAAAGATTTCACTTGATGCTTTATAATAATAATAATAATAATAATAATAATAATAAATAATAACAACTGTATTTGAATGGCTATTTGGACTTTTAAATAGGTTTTACACGAGTAAAATTTAAACTATTTTTATCAATATTAATAAATACATGTTCCTCACGTTTACAATAGCAAGAATGGGACTGTGAACTGGAGAGAAATATTTAAACTCTACAGTAGTGCCAGTACTAGTACACTTAAATACAACATGTGATGTTATTCCCATAAGCACAAGTGTACCTCTCTGACTCAAAGGGTCCCTGCTGATCAAACTGAACCACCTGCCTCTTCAGCCGCTGACTACGGATGTCAGGTGTGGGGTTCCACAGCACCTCCTGGTGGCCAGTCTTCTTCTCAATGAGAAGCACCTCACCATCCTGCCAAGAGACACGTATTACACACTTCAGGCATCAGGAGAAGATTGCTTACTCCAACTGAAACCGCTTTAAGAAGAAGTTTTAAAGGTCCCATGGCATGGTGGTTTGGTTGATGCTTTAAACGGGCTCGTGGAGGTTTCCGGATGTTATATCCGCAGCCTTTCTCGAAATGAACCCTCGGCACGTAGATTTAGGCCCAATCCCAATTCTAATTTCTACCCCTACCCCTCCCCCTTCCCCTTGGCCCTTCCCCTTGAAACTGAGCTACAAGGGATAGGGCTTGAAATTCAACCCTTACGTATTGGGATAGCCCTTCAACGATCGCATACGTCATCGCGTACCTCCGTCAGCGTTTACGTTAGCAAAACGCGACCAAATGCGTCATTGGCTGCGACCAGCCGCTACAGTCAGAGCCAGAGGCAGAACCAGAAACCTCTGCTGGCAGGGTGTGATTTGTTAACTAACACCACTGAATGGGATATCTTTGGCGCTTCGTGCACCACATCCGACAGAATGAGGTGTCAGAACACTCATGTAAACAATAAAAGCGAGAATAACAGAACAAAACGTACGCAGTAAAGCAACCGAAAACAATACTCACTCCCAAAGCTTTTTAGCAGCAGCTTGGATTTCAGAAATCGCTGCTCATTCTCAGCTCGAAAGCGAATCAAGCGGCGTGTTTCCTCTGGATAACAACTTAAAACACGTAAATAATGGAGAAAATACATTTATGACAATCTTTCGCCGCGGGAACCGCCATCTTTCTGAAATCCGCATGGCATTGTGGGAAATCACTCAAACCCCTTCGTTCGGAGTCAGCTCCAGGAAAATCTCCGTTTGGAGGGGTACGGAAGCCCTCCCCCTACCCCTCCGCGTTAACTGGGATACCCCTACCCCTTCACGTGAACGCGCAAAATGGAGGGGAAGGGCCAAGGGGTTGGTCCAAGGGGTGAAATGGGATTCGGCCATAGCCTCCTGGGAGAAAGCCCCATTTCAGCGCTTTTCCCAGTGCGTCGTTTTGCTAATGAGAAGCAGGAGGCGGGGAAGGGTAGAGGGTGGGGGCGGGTCTTATCATTAATATTCATGACATGTAAACGTGTTATCTCTGATTGGCTAACAGCACTGTGACGCTACCTCCAGTAGGTCAGAACAAGCGGATGCGGGTGTCTTACTATGGCAAGAGAGAAGGAACAAACCGCGAAGGGAAAAATACCGCGCGCTGACGTCATTAAGGTGCGATGCGAGGAAATAAAATAAATTCAACAAATGTTTGGGTTTTTACTGAACAAACAAACAAATAAAATGAACGAGTGACTTAAAAAAAAAAAGAATGTGGGTGTCTTTGTAAAAACTGTTTTGATTGGCTATTATAACAGAGCATGCTGCATGCTTTTTGGTTTTGTAGCGCAGAGTACCTGGCTAACTGCAGGGAGCGGTTAGCTGCACAGCTAATGTAGCCATTGCAAGGCTAACGTGGCACCGATTTTAAAACACGGCAAAACATAAGCTCATAAGTTACAGTCAATTTCCAGACTAAACTCAGTTTAACAGAGCATGCTGCATGCTTTTTGGTTTTGTAGCGCAGAGTACCTGGCTAACTGCAGGAAGCGGTTAGCTGCACAGCTAATGTAGCCATTGCAAGGCTAACGTGGCACCGATTTTAAAACACGGCAAAACGACTTAACAGTTATACACTTACTTGTTCGCTGTTTGTGGCTGATGCGGCAGGGATGCTTGGTACGGACCCAGGCTTCAGTGACAGTTGATGTGCAAAACCTGCCCTGTACTGTCCCAAGTTGTGGAAACATTCATCAGGAAAATGCTTCCGACAAACATGCACCGTCTTAGGTAGACTCGACGGCGTATTATTGGAGTAAATAAAATTAAGCCACTGTGTCTTCAGGGGCTCTCCCATCGGCAGTAAAAACAGACTCCTTTCTGTGTTGTCACATCCATGTACAGCGCAACTTCCATGTTTGGTGGCAACTTTTGAGCTGGGCGGGCAATCCATACAGTGGGTGGGAATCCGGGGGGGGCGTGGGGATCATCTCCCTTGCTGACGTAGGCAAGGGAAGAGTTTATCAACGCGCCGTTTTGACGCGCCATTCTCAAATGCTGGGCATAGTTTGGTTTACACATTATGAAATTTCTAGCCACTGGGGTGACTTAAGAAGGTCAGAGGAACTCATTTTAACGTTAAAAAACCTCAGAAAGTGAAAATTTCATGCCATGGGACCTTTAAACATGGTATGACTTGATGAAGAACTGCACTATCATTGTAGCCAAGGATGAACATTCCCATTCACTGTGTGTGAAAGTGTCTCTGGAGTTCATATTCATACCCAGTGTCCTTCCACTGTGGCCAAAACATCCTCTCCCATACGGATCTTTCCAGAAACCTGGTTAACATTATACGAGCTGCCAAGGAAAGGCTGACGAGAAAAGGCGAGAGAGAGTGATCAATCCAGAGCTCAACCTGCAGAAACTAGGAAATCTTATGAAGACAAGAAAGGAGGAGTATTTGGTACCTTCAATTTGAATTCAAGTTCAGAAGTATACTTTGTTTTTTCACACTCAATTGTGATCTTTCCTCCAAGCTCCAGTGTCATTGTGCCATACAAAATGCCTAAAAGAAGCAGTCAAATTTGTAGAACAGTCTAACCTTAAGAAACACATGCTATCTTGAGAGGAATTTATACAGTTAATAACATCCGTACCTTTACAGTGAGCATATGGCATTGTAATGATATATTCCTCATCACGAGTTAGAAACAATAGCCTGGCCTTCCCATCCAGTATTGCGGACAGAGAGTTCCCTGGAAAGAGAAACAAAATTACCAATTATTATTATGC
Source organism: Neoarius graeffei (assembly GCF_027579695.1). Taxonomy (NCBI): domain Eukaryota; kingdom Metazoa; phylum Chordata; class Actinopteri; order Siluriformes; family Ariidae; genus Neoarius; species Neoarius graeffei. The sequence continues at coordinate 82,470,130 of NC_083570.1, read as the reverse complement.
AGCTTTTTTGTTTATGCTGTTATTTCACAGACACAATGGCCATGTTGTAGTAATTCAGAAATCTATACCATAGAATTTGGACTTGGCCAGGATGCTACCACTGATGATAAAGCCATCCTTCTTATTGCTCACGTAGAAAGCCGAGATAGGAGGATGATGAGATACCTGTATATGGACGAAGTGTTGCATATTAAAAGATCGGTGCTCCTGAAAGCTGAAACAAAAAGTGATTCATAGGAGAGTATATTTTCACTGCTGTGGGTGGTGAAGGTGAATTCTTACCTGCTCGGCTATGTAAAAGGTACAGCTGTCAGTCTGAGGGTGCAGCCAACAGCAGCGGAATGTTTCCCCGAGAATGGGGTTGTATGGCTTTTTCAGACCCTGGAGAAAACATTTCAGAATAATATTAGAAACTGATGCAATCATTTCCATCATGCAGATCAATATATAGTCATTGCTGTAACACCACTACTATAATTAGTACACAGACACACATGCAGGGTCTGACATACGGTGTTGCTTGAAAGTTTGTGAACCCTTTAAAATTCTTTATTTCTGCATAAATATGACCTAAAACAATCAGATTTTCACACAAGTCCTAAAAGTAGATAAAGAGAACCCAGTTAAACAAATGAGACAAAAATATTAAATTTTTGGTCATTTATTTATTGAGGAAAATGATCCAATATTGCATATCTGAGTGGCAAAAGTATGTGAACCTTTGCTTTCAGTATCTGGTGTGACCCCCTTGTGCAGCAATAACTGTAACTAAACGTTTCCGGTAACTGTTGATCAGTCCTGCACACCGGTTTGGAGGAATTTTAGCCCATTCCTCCGTACAGAACAGCTTCAACTCTGGGATGCTGGTGGGTTTCCTCACATGAACTGCTCGCTTCAGGTCCTTCCACAACGTTTCGATTGGATTAAGGTCAGGACTTTGACTTGGCCATTCCAAAACATTAACTTTATTCTTCTTTAACCATTCTTTGGTAGAACAACTTGTGTGCTTAGGGTCGTTGGCTTGCTGCATGACCCACCTTCTCTTGAGATTCAGTTCATGGACAGATGTCCTGACATTTTCCTTTAGAATTCACTGGTATAATTCAGAATTCATTGTTCCAACAATGATGGCAAGCCGTCCTGGCCCAGGTGCAGCAAAACAGGCCCAAACCATGATACCACCACCACCATGTTTCACAGATGGGATAAGGTCCTTATGCTGGAATGCAGTGTTTTCCTTTCTCCAAACATAACACTTCTCATTTAAACCAAGAAGTTCTATTTTGGTCTCATCAGTCCACAAAACAGTTTTCCAGTAGCCTTCTGGCTTGTCCACGTGATCTTTAGCAAACTGCAGACGAGCAGCAATGTTCTTTTTGGAGAGCAGTGGCCTTCTCCTTGCAACCCTGCCATGCAATCTGTGGTTGGCTGAAGAGAGCAACTGGACTTGCTTGAAGATTCTTGAAAATGTTTCGCCCCTCATCCTAAAGGCTTCCTCAGTTCTGTCTGACTAATAGGGAGTATCCAGCATTTATCCTCTCATGGATCATCATAGAATCCGAATCAGAATGCTGATGGCTGCATTGTAGGTGGCTGATAGATGATCGTGAGTATGCTGGACTGGTGCGGGAGTATGAGAGGACTTCCAGAAAACTGGCAGACATCTTAGCCAGAGAGGATCGTTCATTTTTGTCAACCTGGAACGACCATCCATCAGCCACCTACAATGCAGCCATCAGCATTCTGATTCGGATTCTATGATGATCCATGAGAGGATAAATACTGGATACTCCCTATTGAGGTTTTTCACCCACGTGACCAAGTCATGTGATGCATCGTTAGGCTGCCATTTTGGACATCACGGCTCGAATCAGTTTGAATGTGAGGAAGGCAACAAACGAAAAACATAAAAGAAAAAGGAGCGAGATGCAGAAAACACCTTCACTATCCAGCGACGTAGGGCATTTACAGGGCGAGCAGAGGGAGAGGTATTTGCAAAAATTGAGGCTAGCAGGCTTAGAGAACGACGTTTACCTGCTTCCACCAGGATTGTTCACTGACGTACGGAAGTACACGAAGCCCTCGTCTTTACCTGACTTCGGCCCACATGATCTGTATACCTATGTCGTTAAAAACCCATCGCCATACACAGGTATTGATCTGAAAGCGTATAAGAGTTTGGATGCCTACAAATATTTTGTGTCAGGCTGGGTAACATGCCTACATCAGCGGGTCGTCCCTGGAGCCGGTGGTCGCCATTTTATTACAGCTAAGGTTTGTTCACATTTTCATTTACTTTCGGTCCTCAGGATAAACAAAATGTTATTAAATGTCATTGAAATAACTTCTTAGTCTGTTGAGACATGGCCCGTTATAAATTTGCTGTTACCAGCCAATGACCAAGAACTGTATTATTAGGGTCGGTGTCTGTGTTGTAGCAGTGCACTAGCAGCTAGCTGTTAGCACTAGCTAATGTCAACAACATAGTAGCTGGTATGTTACTGTAGCAATGTTAACGTTCAGTCATTTGGATGACTGTTAAAACCTTTCAGTCTCAAGTTTTTCCTTTACTGTATTTACTAGTTTACTGTAATTATGATCCGGCAGCTATTTACACCGGATCCAGTGTAAATAGCTGCCGGAGCGCGCTCCAACTTGCTCCCCCTCAAATTAAGCAGCGCACTCCGGGAGCAAGCCGGAGCGCGCTGCTTAATTTGAGGGGGAGCAAGCCGGAGCGCGCTCTGGAACCTCGGCCGGAGCACTCCGGGAGCAAGCTGGAGCGCGCTGCTTAATTTGAGGGGGAGCAAGCCGGAGCGCGCTCCGGCAGCTATTTACACTGGATCCGGTGTAAATAGCTGCCGGATGAAGCTATGTTTGTAAACCAGCCTGATGAGCATCAACAATGCTTTTTCTGAGGTCCTCAGAAATCCCCTTTGTTCGTGCCATGATACACTTCTACAAACATGTGTTGTGAAGATCAGACTTTGATAGATCCCTGTTCTTTAAATAAAACAGGGTGCCCACTCACACCTGATTGTCATCCCATTGATTGGAAACACCTGACTAATTTCACCTTCAAATTAACTGCTAATCCTAGAGGTTCACATACTTTTGCCACTCTCAGATATGGAATATTGGATCATTTTCCTCAATAAATAAATGACCAAGTATAATATTTTTGTCTCATTGTTTAACTGGGTTCTCTTTATCTACTTTTAGGACTTGTGTGAAAATCTGATGACGTTTTAGGTCATATTTATGCAGAAATATAGAAAATTCTAAAGGGTTCACAAACTTTCAAGCACCACTCTAAGGAAGGTTCAAAAGGTCACAAACGTGACCAACAAGCAGGGACTGAAGCGAGAACAGCTGAATATTCTCAGGAAGTAGGTCCAAAAGTGAAGATTCTTACCTTAGGTTTTTTGTAAAAGCCTGACAAGTACCAGCGCAAGACTTGCTTGATCCTGCAGTACGGGCTTTCCTCTGTGACTGCCCTAAAAGCAAGAAAAAAAAAACAAATCTACGAATATCAGGCCAGTTTTGTGAGCATAGCAAATCATGATTGTGATAATTTTATCCATGGCCCTGGTCCTAATTAAATACTGAACCTATAGTGAGGTGTTTTTTTTTTAAACCATATTTAGCAGCAAGAGGACAGAAGTTACAGACAGAGAACTAATGACTCACTGGGACAGCAGGTTGGCATGGTAGTAATAGTCAGACAATTTGTCGAGGAAGGAGCGGGCCTCTAGGATAAAAGTAGGCAAGACTACTTTGGACAGGTCCATGCCAGGCCTCAGCTGCTTCAACAACGTCCAGATTAACCCTTTATTCTCATCAGACACCGTCTCCACCTGAGATGCTTCACCAGCCTACAGGAACAGCATATCATTTACTACTCCGGCTTCATCTTACCCAGGAACTGTGGCACTCTAATGTCAGGTAAGGACCCAACATGCCACTGGTGTTACTCACACACAAGGTGTTGTACTGTGACTAGGGCTGGGCGATATGGCTGAAATCTGTATCACAATATAAGTGTTTCATATTGGTCGATATCGATAATTATTGAAACATTTTATGACCTATTTAAAATAAGGACCAGGAGGGAACAATACTAAATTCAAACATTTATTTTAAACTTAAACTTCCTCTGACAGCCAATAAGCAAGGAATGTCAACACGCATGTTCAATGTTACGATCACAACAAAAACTGAGCAATTATCAATAATAAAGTGCTTAAAAAACTCAAGTGTTATAAAAACATGAGCAAAGTGTTAAATGTAAACATAGCAAAACCTGCTATGTGAGAAGGACCGTCATATTTTTCATTTTTTACTGCAAGTTTAGTGCAAAAAAAGTTCACCCTCTGGTGAATAACATTTAAAAACATGCAGTGCTTTATAAACATAAAAGAAATTGAGTGAAACTGAGGTAGACTTAGACTATTCTTAAACTATTCAAGTATATTTTCATTGAAGGTTTAATAAAATAAAAATAGGTGTTTTGTAAACATAGAAGAAATTAAAGTAAAACTGAGGTAGACTTAAGACCTTACATCTGTAACATCTGACCTTACTGACTTTATCCACAATTTCCTCGCACGTTCCGGCACTCATCTTCCTTTTCTTGGCCACGCTGTTTCTGGAAAAAAAAATAAACACGACCACGAGACAACGAGATGGCGCAACCAAACGCGATACTGTTACATGATTGGCTATCAGCGTGTCACTCCCTATGCGTTGCTAGGCACCAGAGGACGAGTGCCTTTGCTCATGCAACCAAGCTTGCTTCACAACAACAGTTGATTGAAAGCGGACCTAAACCAGAGAGGGCTCTGGCTAATGCTTGTTTCTTGAAAAAAAACAAAAAACATTCTATCGAAACCTTCTATCGAACGCATTTTCTATTGATATCAAGTATGTGTCTATCGCGATACGTATCGTTATCATTTTATCGCCCAGCCCTAACTGTGACAACTATAAATTACAGCGTATGTATTTAAACCATGAGTCCTCACCTCTCCCATTTCCTCATGGCCTTGTTCAACATACACTGTTGCTTGGAGACAGGGCAAAAGGTCATCTGATTGGTCCATATCGCTCTCCTCAGTTAATCTACCACCGTTTTCATTGGCTGCGTTATCAGAGTCCTCATGGGCCTCTCTTTCAGACTCGTTCTCCATCTGGCTGTTTTCAAGCATGGAGTCATTCAATCTAAAAGAAAACGAAAACTTATTCAGCCACCATTATAAATCGAAATTATTTAGTCAAACATAACATTTTTGATCCCTTACCAGATGCTGCAATTTATAAAAAAAAAAACCTACATTATGATTTTGTCATTAGTAGAACGGTGCATCATCACCTGCTTATTGCAATTACATACACACAAAATTACAAGCATTTCAATCAGCACCGGCAATGCAGTCATGTACATAAATGAACCAGTGAACGAGTAATAGTAATACCACAGCTCAGTACAAACCTACATTGCCTGTAGACCCAAGAGACATGCAGCTACGTAGATAAAAATGTCATTTGTCTATGTTTTGACAGTTGTCCTATTTGCTTGAATTAATTGCTATCCAGCAAGGCCCACTACTGTTACAACATCATCCTGGTCAGTCCAGTTTCCTAAGAAATGATCATTCTTCATCTTCATGAGCAAGGTCAAGGTCACCAAGACCAGTGATGTCACAAGACCGACATGATGTCTGGCGTCCCCCAGTGGACACACAAAGATGGACGCAACCATGATACGGACGCCACCAAAAGAGATGAACATGACACTTCTGACTACTTCTTGACCACAATACAGGAATGTGTTAAGAAATCTGCCTAGAAAACATGAGAACCGACTCACAGACTACATGCCACAAATCCATCCATTAAAAATAAAAAGTCACAGCAGCCTTTTGTTGCGTTAACATTTGCTCAGACAGTGAGAGACCATCTCATCACACTTTGTTCAACACACAGCATGCCTATCAAGCAGGACAAACAACTAATGAGACTTATTGTCCAAAAAAAGGCAATTAGACACCATAAACAGTAATCAATGACTCACCTTACAGGCAAAAGCGGCTACAGTTTAAAAAAGAAAAGGAAAAGGCTAGTTGACTGCTGTTAACATACAACTATGTCTCAAAGAGGGGGAAAAAAAATTATTCAATTCTTCTCACGAGCTGTTTTTCCTGATATACAGGCTTGCTTGCTGCGTGTGCGTACGCGTCTGTCCATCTGTGTCTCTGATGACAGCTCTCTTGGGGTGGTATTGACTTCATATTCTCCTTGTCACTTCCTCCTTTACCGTGTCACATGACCCATGAAGGCATATCTGATTGGCTGGGAAGTGTAGCATGGCTGTGAAAGTGCTAAAATGACCACAGGCCATTTGGATAGAGGTGGGAAAAGAGGCGGTGTATGTACAGATGTTTGTGCTGCCAGCTGAAGGGCACCAGTGGCTTATACTGGCTGCCTACTATGAGCATTAATATTACACACACGCATGGTGAGTCTACTATCCGTACGTGGTACTTTCATTGAAATATACATTACTGAAGATGAATAAATGTTAATCCAAAACACCTGCTCCTAATATTTCCATAAATTTGTATTAAGCCACTCAAGTAAAAGCACAGGATCTTAAATATTTAAAATGTGTATTTTTTGTGCTCAAATATGTAAATATTTATGAAAATTATGGATTAGAACTCAGTGAAATTCATTCTAGAAGGAGTAATACCGTCTCTGCCTTGGAGATATCAGGTACTAGTTTTAGAAACTCTCCTACTTATTTTATAAACAGGACATTATTATTATTATATGAATACTAATCATTTTGATTTTATAATTTAATGTATGTAAACAATATACATATGCTTTTATTGTTATAATTTATTATTTGCTCATATTAGTTTTATTGTTAAAGCACTGAGACTTTGTGAAATGCTTTGAAATAATTTATTATATTCTGGGAATCGTATTAGTGCAGTAATCATGTCTCAGCTGGCAGTGAAAAAGTCAGGATTTGGGGCACATAAGCACTGCGAAGTACGTAATGGTTCTCTGTAACGGATTAATCATCGAAATGTACAGAACAGAACCAAGTCTACAAACAGCACTTTTTGATCTGAGCAGACGAAAAAAAAGAGACAGCGTCTCACATCTCACATTAAGCCAATGTGGCATCACGTCCAGACAAGCATTTCAACAGACTTATGAAAGGAAGGCATGCGTCAACTAATTTCTTGGTCATGGTTTACTAGGACACAGTTCATACCACTACTTGCAGTATGACTGACAGAATGAAGAGTATATTTCACAATACATAAAAAGCAGTCATGTCAAGCGCTGCATCATGGGTCATGTTCGTTTCCATTTTAGTAAGACTTCCAATCCACACCCAACATGTCACAGGCATGTCTGCGAAGCATCAAACTCCAGTACGTACGTGACTCTGCCTTTGTTTTACACCTCCCCGGGGTGTGAGAAAAGAATGAAATCCAAAGAAATCCACTGAAGTCACATAAGCACACTTTTCATATCTTGTCCACTTGCTTTAAAATTATATTAAGATTCAGCAACCTGTTGGTGCATAGCAGTGTTCGTACTGTATAATGCTCATTTCACACCAGCATCAGGAAACACAATCAACACAAATATAGGCTTACTGGTTGTTCACTGTCTCAAGTCATGTTTTGTAATTACAGCTGCCAGACTCCTATGGACAAAAACAGGCTTAATAACGAAGGCCTGAGCGCAAACAAGATTTAGCAATGAGAGTTCTTGTTGCTATAAGCAAGGTGTGTTACAAACTGAAGGACATTTATACAGAAAACTAAGGAGGTAATGAGCAACTGAGATGTGCAATCAGTAAACAGAAGGGTTTGCTCAGCTTGGCTGAGAAGTGGATGTGGTTGTCAGTGGGATTTCCTGGATACTGAGGCTACATCCACACAACGAGAATTTTTTTTTTAGCAGGTAAAAAAAAAAAATCTATATATATATATATATATATATATATATATATATATATATATATATATATATATAATATCAGGTCCATATGGCAACGCAACGCTTGCTGAAAACGATGCAATACACATGCCACACTCTACGTGCGCTGTAAGACGGTCCCATCGGAGACACCAGAACAATAGAAGAAGTAGACGCATGCGCATAAACCCCTTCTTCTACCCGGCGTGAAGCACTCACAGGAACAAACACACAACAACAACAAGATGGCTGCGAATACGCGAGGAAATCGTGCCTTCTGTGTGCACAAATTAGTTTTATATAACTTAATTTTCTTATTGTGCGTAAACATTTTGAAAAGCATTTTTATATAATTTATATAACTTTTTATACTGGTGTGAACATTTTGAAAAGCAGTCTTATCCAATAAAAAAAAAAAAAGAAATTCAAGAAATTATTCAGTTACTTGTTTATTTAAAAGAAAAGCTGTTGTTACGAATGATGCGCGTGAGAGTGCTGCTTGTTTTAGTCATGTGGTTGTGACGTCATCGTAAACAAATCCGTTCTACTCATCCAGACGACTTCGCAACGGCGCCGTTGCCAGATTTTTCCACTCTGGAACCCGTTCTCAAAAAATATCGTTTTGGGGCACCCAAAACACCGGTGCCGTGTGGACGCCAGGCCAAAACGATAAACAATTTTATCAGATTCACCTGAATCCGTTGCCGTGTGGACAGGGCCTGAGACAACCTAACATGGTAGTTCTCAAGCTAAGCCAATGTGACTTAACAGATCTTGGTCACGACATGTCCGGTGTGGATACAGGGTAGGCCTGAACCCATTACAGAAATGAAGGATCCGGGGGGGGGGGGGGGGAAGGTCCAGAAATGATCCAGTTTTATGGCTGTCTTAAGGCTGCTGTGTGTGTTAATCTATCAATCACTCACTGTAGCAGTTCCTGGTCACTCAGGGCAGTGGACTGCAGGAGCTGGAGTATATGAGAGGATTCAGAAGAGCTGCTCAGATCCCCGTCCCTGCAGCTCTTAGCAGTCAGCTTATACAGGCTGGAACAGCTGAGCGCTAACTCCAACGCATCCATCCAGCAACGGCCTGAGCATACGAGAGACCGGGTTAGAGCTAACCACACCAAAACCAACACACTGTTCAATTATTTATCCAATTTGGATAAACTGTGTAGATATGTAGAATCACAAAACACAATTCTCCACTAACAGGGTTCATACAGTGATTTTTTTTTTTTAGCACTTTGAAAGTTAGACTTTAAAACATGAACCATCATCATCAATAATAAATTTGTCTGAAAGTAAACCAGATTTTCCTCGAGTATAACACAGACCACCTAGTCAGCTTAAATGTGTCACATGACATTGAATGAATGAGTTTCGGTGAGGGTCTGTGGCTACATATCTGTAGAGTTGAATAATGTTCGGACCTGAGCACTTTTAAAAACAATGCCAGCTATTTAGTTTACAACTGGAACACACAGTACCAGTCAAAAGTTTGGACACACCTACTCATACATAGGATTTGCTGTACTTTGACCATTTTCTACATTGGCAGGCAGGCGGGCGGGAGAAAGAAAGAACTTTATTCATCACACACTTGTGAAATTTCCTCTCTGCATTTAACCCATCTGAAGCAGTGAACACACACGTGAGCAATGAGCACACACACATACCCAGAGCAGTGGGCAGCCATGCTAACAGTGCCCGGGGAGCAGTTGGGAGTTAGGTGCCTCGCTCAAGGCCGTCCCATATTAATCTAACCTGCATGTCTTTGGACTGTGGGGGAAACCGGAGCACCCGGAGGAAACCCACGCAGACACGGGGAGAACATGCAAACTCCACACAGAAAGGCCCTCGTCGGCCACTAGGCTCAAACCCAGAACCTTCTTGCTGTGAGGCGACCGTGCTAACTACTACACCACCGTGCCGCCCAAAGACATCAAAACTATGAAATAACATAGAACTTGTATGGAATTATGGGGTAAACAAACCAAAAAAAGTCAGTCACCATTTACCTTGATGCTTTACACACTATTGGCATTATCTTAACCAGCTTCATGAGGTCGTCACCTGGAATGCTTTTCAATTAACAGGTGCCTCGTCAAAAGTTAATTAGTGCAATTTTTCCTTTTTAATGTGTTCGAGATCAAACAGTAAACAGCCCTATTCTACAACTGCAGTAATCCATATTATGTCAAGAACCGCTCAACTGAGTAAAGAGAAACGACATCCATCATTACTGTAAGACATGAAGTGACTTAATAAAAATAAAGAAAAAACACTGAATTAGAAGGTGTGTCCGAACTTATGACTGGTACTGTACATTATTTTATTTCAATGCTCAAGAGTGTTATAATGGCTTTGTAGGCTATTTGGCATAATGGCAAATGCTCAGACAGTGGTAACAACAAGGGCTGTATAAACAAGTCATGTTGAACTGGCAGCCAGGCATAATGAAGTAAATTACTCAGCTGGCATGCTGATATGGTTTTTTTTGTATATTCAGGGCTGAGACTCCTAGATGTAACTGGTTACTCTAGGGCAGCCTTTCTCAACCGGGGTGCCGTCTGGCTTCGTTGGGGTGCCATCAAAAAATATATTCTAACATTGAAATAAATAAAATGAATTAAAATTCCAAAAACGATAGTTACACTAATGCAGATCATCGCCGCCTCATGCATTATCAAAATTTGTCTCACGGCCCCCTTTCCCACGTCACAACGTCACTGCCGGGGTCAGCGTGACTGCGTATATTTTATATGGGGGTGCCGTGACTGAAAAAAGGTTGAGAAACGCTGCTCTAGGGTATGCGGCCACACAACACACAAGGAAAATCTATCGTGTTTTTTTTAAATCAAACGCTACATACAACTCCCGTGATACCTTTAGCAGTGCCACTTGGTGTATATGAGATCTTAAAACAAACAAATAACAGGATAGTGACCGTTAGAAGCTTGCATGAATAAACATCTCATAATATCCCTCAGAAACAAATCTACAGGAAATGTACCTCAACATTTCTCAACTGAATTCTAAATCCTGGCGCACACAGGCGACTTCTCATCGCAAGCGTATTGCGATTTTTGGACACAAGTTTCCCCTCTCGGGTAGCCGCGTGTGCACGCGCTATCTGCGACCAGTGGGCGATTTGAGGAGGGGGATGCAAGTCACGTGGAAACCGCGTGACTACTTCACGGGTGGGGATTGGCTTAGCCGTTGGAGGTGATTGCTTTGTTAATCGCAAAGACACGCACACGCGACGATATCTCTGCAACAAGTCAGCGACTGCCGATTTTTGTCGCAGAATATCAAGCATGTTTGATACCTGCGATCTGTCGCAAGCAACAAAAAATAAATAAATACATTATTTGCAATGGCGAAATTCGCACACGAAGTAATTTTTCGCTTGTGTCAAAAAGTTGCATGACCAAGCAACAGAAACTCGCCCGTGTGTGCTGGGCTTAAGAGAAGCTACAGGCTCCACCAATGATGCACTTAAAAAAATAAAAATAATAAAGATAGATAGAGGAGGGTAAAAGTTCTAAGACAAATGAAAAAAAAATCTTTATGAAAATAAGGCTATTTCTCTACATAGCCTCCATTTAAGTCTAAACACTTCTGCAAGCGATGTTTCCATTGGAGAATTCCTTCTGTGTATTTCCTTTTTTGAATTCCTTTTGAAATTATAACATCTGTCTTAGAACTTTTTGACTTACCCTTGTGTGTGTGTGTGTGTGTGTGTGTATTAAAAAACCAGATTCAATTCAGATTATCGTCGTATAGTGCTTTTAACAATAGACATTATCTCAATACATCATTACAGAACTCTGGGTGTAATCGGAGATCCCTAATGAATAAGCCAGAAGTGACAGTAGCATTAAAAACTCCGACACATAAGCATGAGGAGGAAAGTTTGAGAGAACGCAGACTCAAAAGAGAAAATTTATCCTTTTCTGGGTAACACTGGCCAGTGCAATGATGAATCATTTCTCTTCTACAGCTGTATAATATGAAATGATATTCAATAGGAGCGTATTGTGAATAGAAGTTCTGGGACGAACACCGGACCATCTTTATGATGGCAGTAGCAGTTCTTAGGTACAAACCTACAGTATCCAGATGAGATTATCTAATGAAGAAAGGGTGACACACTCGAGTATAAAGTATTTTTGGAAGTGCAGGAGCAGAACCTGAAAAATTTAGAAGTATGTGCAAGGCACGTTTGACATAAAGCACTTGTCTGTGCAAGCGCACATGTATAACACGCCACATACTAAACAATAAGTAAACACATTATATTAAAATCAACAGACTTCGAGATCTAGACCTTGGTATGAATGAGGTTATGTTAGATGTATGGCAAACTAATTTTCAGGTTCATCTCTGGAGTAAGAAAACAATAGCGTCTGGCTTAAAACATGGTTCCATACACATGAATATGTACTCACCATCAGACTCAGATGCTGCTCTAAAAATCAGGTAATTGCTCGGAAGAGGCTGTGTGATGGAGCCAACGGTCTCTCCTTTCGGGCCCTGGGATTAATCAAACAACCAATTAATGAACTGCCTTCCAATTACACAGATAAAACCATCAAATTTAACAAGGCATGCAGAGACAATTTATTTTATTTAAAAATCCAAAGTCCTGCTCATTTCCAGGCTCACCATGCAAGAGTGACACACTTTAGAACAGACCTGGGCATTTTCCGGCCCACGGGCCGCATCCGGCCCTTTGGTTCATTCTGACCGACCCGCGTAAGGTTAATTAGAAATTACAAAATAAATGTATTTTCTAATTTTACCTCATGCATGGACCGTCACTGAATATGCATTGCTTTTATTTTGAAGTTGTGTTCAACAAACACACAACGCGCGCGACATGAACATGACATGAAATCCCACGAAACTTAATCCCGCGATAACTACTGTACTTCCGTAATTTGTCCAGACCAACCACAAACTTGTACGTCATCCTTCAAACGGTCCAGCCAATCACATAGTGTGACGTCACCAGCAAGCGCCGGAGCCCGAGCCGATCTGTAGATCTGATACCTACACCGAATCGACTGATGATCATCTGTCAGCTGTGCTTCGCATCTCCACCTCAGACATTCAACCTGACTCTGATGCACTCGTTAAAGACCAACAGAGACTAGATTTCTCTCACTGAACAAATAAAAAACACCAAATGAGGTGATTAGACTACAAATGTGGGTATCATTATTATAATATGATGCATCTTGTTTGATATTTGGAGTAGAAAGACAATATTGTGATGTCTTTATTGTGTTTTGGGGTGAATGTGACTGGGAAAAAAAAAAAAAAAAAAGTACAAACGTTCATATTTTGTTAACCATTGTTTTGGGAAATTTGATTGAATAAATGACATTTTTTGCAAGGCAACCTCGTTTTTTCCATACTCTTACCAGTCTTAGCAGCTTGTAAAAACAATGATATTTATTGCTTTATATAAAGAAATACAATTAAATATTATGCAGAATTTAGTTCAGCCTTATGGTCCGGCCCTCCACAAAATTCTGTTTTTCATGTGGCCCCATGGAAAAAATAATTGCCCACCCCTGCTTTAGAACAAAAGAGACGGGGTTGATAATTTAGCAGATTAAGACAGACATGTCTAACCTTCATGGCCCAGATGGATTTCTCTAAGGGGTGGTAAAGTTTGAAGCAGAAGCCATCTTTCTTTGATGGCCGTTCAATCAGTTTGCAGGCATTTAGTATGATAGTCCCCACCCAGTGCTCGGAGCTTGGGGTTTTATAGATCAGGAGAACTCCAGGCTTCAGAGCGCACCACAGCTTCGTCCAGCTTTTCAGCGTCCCCCGGATCTAATGGACAAACAAATATCGCCATAAAGCCATTTACTTGGATGCCTTATTAAAAGAAAACAGAAACCTGAAGAAAAAAAAAAAAGTTTCTATACCTTTAACCAGTTAGAAATTATGACCACACTGGGGTCCTTTAGAGCACTGAAGAGTTCTTTAGCTGCCCTCTTCTTTTCCTGACGGTAATTCTTTTTTTGAACCTGGAGAGAAAAAAAAAAGCCATCTAGTTAGCCAAATGTAAGTCACCACCACCACTAGGGGGCGTCAGAGATACAGACATGGTAGTCTGAAAACGTGTGTTCAGCCTTATCTGCAGGTTTATATTCCAACAGCTTGCATGAGAGCAAGTTTGAGGTGTAAAAACATGAGTGTTAAAGGAAGTTCATCACCCCCCTCATCTGTGCACTCTGCTTTAAATAGACATCTTGCTCATCATCTGGCAGATCACCAATTAGCCGAGCCGAGTCTCTGCTCCATTTTAAATTGGATTTCTCATGAAGGTGACAAACATTGCTGGAAAATGGTGAGCGAGAAAACAAGCCCTTGCTCAAAGCTGTATTTTTTTTTTTCCTGAACCAACAGTGAAAATCTGAATATTAATCCCTCACAGTTGAGATTGCCGAAATTTCTTCTCCTATTAAACTGCATGAGCAACGTCCTCCTGTGAAGTCAGAGCAGCAGACAAGTGCTAACATATCCTGGGAATAACATAACATGAGTACAGCACGAACCAGTGAATTAGCAACAGCATCACGAATCCCAAATCGTTCAATATAAATGTGTTACGTGGTGAACTTTGCCTTTAAGAAAGCCACAATAAGATAATGATTTGGAAAAGAAAAAGCCAGGAAAACAAGCATTCTACCTTTAGAGATTCCTTCCTGGCCAACTTTTCAGTGGGTGAGGAGCTCTCCTTCTCCAAGCCTATGAACATCTTTGATTCTGACTACACAAGAGAAAGGAGGAGACAAGACCAAAGCAGAATAATTGAGCGTATTAGAGCTAAAGCAAGCAAAAACAGAAATAAGATCATACACATCTACCGCTGCAGGCCACCATCGGTCTACCACTTACTTCTATGTTTAGACTCACCAGCCCAGTAATTATGTCAGACTTAAAGAGAAGCCATCTTTAACAACAGCGTTTTCCTTTCAATCCAACCACAAATGCAGGCAGCCAAATTCAGCAGGTCTGTGCAGTCAGCTGTGGATGTCAGCTGAAGCTCAGGGAGCGAGACGAAAAGGATGACTGCCTCCATAGCCCAAAATTAGCTTCTTAACTATAGGAAGCAGTGCCTCAATGCTAGAGCTGGTTTTTTGCTCTACACTTATGCAGATGTTGTTTAAAAATACTGCTTTTTAAAAATTTAACATATCCAGTCTCTCGTCTACTTTAAAATACAGGGTCCGGAGGCACAGTTTTTCTCTGGGGCAGATCTTTTCAGCACCGTCTTAAGGACTCACCAAAAAAAAAAAAGGGAAAAATACTTACTCCATAACCTCACATTCACCAGAGTTCATTTTTGGCAAATCAGTACTTCTATCTAAATCTGACTTGCCGTGACTAACAGCTTTATGTGAAGGTCACACATAGCCGGTTGATCCACGAGAACTGTAGCTGGGACCTACCGTGGCCATCCCGTCAGATTTTGGAGATGATCCGTCACATAAATTTGGGTGGAGTAAATATGCAAATGAAGCCATGGTAGCCACGATGGAGGACGCCGGTAAAACCAATGGCAGCAGCAGCGATGGCAGTGTGTACGGTTTTCACGACTGCAGCATGCCATGGCAAGACGAAATAAGCCACACCCCCTCAGAAAAATCTCTCTTTCCACAGAATGTTGTTCTGTGAACATTTTGAGCTTGATGGTTGCGACGGAATGCTACGGTAACCCTCCAGCAGCCCACGTAAACCTAAAGGATGCTCACAGATGCCTTCATGGTTGTGACAGATGAATTCATCTGGCGCTTGACCCATGGCAAATTTTCCACAAGAAGAAACGTTCCAGGGATGGAAGCCACACCCTCTCGGTTGTCAAGGAAGCTTCCCAGCTCTCACGTATTCCAAATGAAGGGCCTGGAACGCATGCTGGTTGATATCTGGAAGGCTCAAAATCATGTACCGGTGTCTACTGTGAAATGATTCCGGCTATGTGAGACCTTAGCTTTAGCCTTGCAATTGAGGAGGCACAAAGTGACATGACTAAATAAGCAGTCATTTAAAGGTAGACTGCCTTTCAGATTTTTCCAAGTATAGGCCATAAAAAGAATTTTCCGACACCCAATTATTTTTCGCTTGTGAACCGAAAGCTACCGAATTCGAATCACAGACTTAAGTTTTTTAAAATAGAATAATTAATGAATTTAGCGCCACGTGGCCCTAAATTCTCTATTTTTGCCTGCTTCAGCATGACCCAATTCAAGATACTACGTCATGCATCACGTGGTGGGCTTTCCCCGTTCGTGCAAGGCATTGTGGGATACAAATTTGAAACAGAAAAGGGAAATGGAGGATGCGAGTGTGCGCATGATACGTGAAAGAAAACCGAGAAAAGACGTTATGTTGTGAAGGAAAGGAAACGCAGGACCAAACTAATAAATATCAGCGAGCACCTCGGTGTGATCGGCTGTTCGTTTAGCAACAAAATTATGTAACTGTCAGTGCACGGTCAAAGGTAAACCTGTGCAAGCGTGCACACCGGACTTCCTCCGTCTGTGCAAAGTGAGCGATTTCATGCACATTATTTGTGAGGGAACCCCCTCAAATTAAATAACTTCCCAGCCACAGAATGGCCTGATATTTTGTGAGATATTACAAAAATAAAATTTTTTTCACGGTCCTGTTTCCATCAAATCCTGCGCTCTGACTGGCTGGCGAGCGGGTCCGTATCCTACGATACGGACCCCAGTTACGGCCCTCTGGCGACTCGCTCCTTCACAACAACAAATATAGTAGCATTTTTTTGTCAACATTTATCTAAAGATTTATTTATAAGATTATCAAAAGTCTTGTAAATTTTTGCCAGCATTTCTCAGGAGAATAGCATTAATAGCGATAACGACAGTGTTCACAGCGAAAGCGAGTTTTACAACCCTGAGGAAGAAGAAATAAAAAAAACATTTCAGGAGAAAGCTAAAAACCTCTAACTGTTGCTAATGCCAAGCAAAAACATGGCTGAATCCTGAATGACTCCTATTTGTATAAATAGGGGACTACATAGGCGGCAAAATGTAGTTTTTTTCCTGCCATGGAAGTGCACTTGTATACCGAGGAGGAAGCCATTTGCATTACAGCCGTGAATGAGGATTCAAAATGGCGGCTCGGCTCTCCCTTTCAGGTGCTCTTGTTTTCTGTTAGAACTTGGTAAAAAATATTATATATTATAGCTGGGCAGTCCATATCATGAAATACCGTGGCCTCGGCCTTGAATACTGGCCCAGAGGGCCTCGGTCAGTACTTTCAAGACCTCGGTCACGGTATTTCACGATACGGACCTCCCAGCTGGTAAATAACACACATACACATAAAATCACAATTACCAAATTTCAGAAGGAACTAAATTTCACCGATTTTATGAAATCGAAAGGCCGTCTCGCTTTAAGTAACCATCTTTAGGTAACAGCAAAGTAATAAAGGGTACTTTAAAAAAACAAACAAACAATGAATGGGTGGAAATAGTTTCAGACACATTAACTGATGGGAAGAAGGAAGGGTGACTCACGGCACTGCTGGGAGACTGGCCTGGGCTGACCTCATCTCTCAATAAAGGCAAATCATTCTTCTCCGACTCACTGCCTGCAGAACATGTACACAGGGACACCCACCCACCTGAGCAAGCACATCTTCATGCAGTCAGAATGTGGACAAGGCAAAGATAAAACACAAATGATCTATATTCTCCAAAGCAAAAATATGGATTATGGGTAATATTTAGAATAAGGCCACATTTGAACTGCATCCGCCATGATTTCAAATGCAGACACACAAAACAATTATTTTTTCATCCTAGCTTTTAATTACCATCAGTACTTTGTTAGTTTTATCTTCACCTAATGCCTTTACTTAAAATATTTTGAAATAAACCAAAAAACACAACTACTTTTTCCCCCTAAGGTGACTTTTTAGCATCAGTTTATGTTGATCTAAATTCCTAACAAATCAAAAATTCTGATATGTGACGGCAATATCGAAACTTAATACCCATCTGTAATGCCGCGTCACCGGGCAGCATAACACACAAGTGCTGTTTGCCCTCTCTCTCAATACATGAGCTTACAGATGCCAACAATTGGCTAGTGTCACAGAGAGCATGGCCAATTTTGCTCCATTGGCACCTGGCGATGGATGACTGTAGCATCATCCAGATTCAAACTTGTGATTATTAACATAAGATGTTAAAAAGCTCAATGGTCAAAGCTCTGAATCAAAACAAGGTACCGACTGTAAATTACACAATGTTACCCTGAACACCAACAGCTTTCCCTTAGGCTCACTTAAACAGCAATGTTCTAATAAGTGCAGCACCGTCACTAAGGACATTAGTGGCATGTACTGTACCTACCTGGGCTGATCGGGTCCATATCAGTGTCCCCACCGTACGACAGGTTCCGGCCAAGAGCACGTGGATCTATTTTGGGTGGCGGGGTGTTTGTGGGACACAGAGAGAAACGTCGCCGGAACAGGTTCTCCTCCTTCATCCCGACTGCCAGGCTGTCAATCTGCAGAGAAGCGGATTATATAATGTGTTGAACTGTACATGCTCTCCACAGCATAACACACTGGGAATTTGTATATTCATTCATTTCCCTTAGTCTGCATTAATGCACTCAAGTAGCTCACCATGTATTATTACATTACATTAGCTACCACTTGTTTATCCTGGTCGGTTAGGCTTCTGGGCCTAGGTAATGAATTTATCCTTTGTCCACCCCGGTATACATCACTGCTAGTACTAAAATGTCATGGAACAATTACACAATTAAATATGAAAACAAAAATGGAAAGGTAAGAGAGTAATATAGAATTTTTTTTTTTTTTTTAATGTTCAGTCATGGGTTAAATCACACTTTTCCTTTGAATAAAATTTCTGTCTCATATTTATCCAGTTAGTTATGTTTACTTTTCCTTACTATAATAATAATAATAATAATAATAATAATAAATATGTACAGCGTAGGAGTCAAGTTATTCCAAATCTCATTTCTGCTCTTGGAACTGTGCTAAAAATAGCCTTCCTACCGCAGTGAGAGTCTGAGGAGGTGCATGTGTGAGCCTGCAAGTCTTTCAGGTGCAGTGTTACAAAACCCCACTCTGTTTCTCTCTTGCTTTTTCTGGCACTGCAGCTCTGACAGCACACACACTGACTGGCAGCCCGCCAGGCCAACTGCAGGTCAATAAGACTGCTGGAGGAGGGAACAAGAGTGTGACTACAGGGATTTGATTGGCTCAACATCTGGTTGTCATTTGTGAAGATGATTACACATCTTTCAGTAGCTTTCAGTAGCAGGGCAGTGGAAAATAGGGAAGAAAAAAAAAAAAAAAAAAACAACCCCTAACCAGGGTAAACAAATACTGCATGCAAAAACGGCAAAACTAACAAAGCAATGTTACGTTAAAAGACGTTTCCTGGCCGTGCTGCATTTGTCCCTGGTGTCAGCTGCCCTACATAACGTGAACTGGAGCTGTGTGTGTCTCATACATGTATCTACTCTTTAATTAGTTATTAAAAGCAAAACTATAATTTGTATCCGAGTAATATTTATCTTACTCATTCAACATCTATTCAGGGCAAGCTAATACAATCCGGTCCGTGAGTTTTCGGACTGACGCTTTTCATAAATTTTGAATGACTTTGAAATGAAACCAAATCAAGATATGATTGAAATGTAGATTTTCAGGTTTAATTCAAGGAGGTTTAACAAAAATATTGCATTACCGTTTTGGAATTACAGCCATTTTTGCATACGCACTCCATTTAGACAGGCTCAAAAGTAATTGGACAAACTAACAATTATAAATATAAGCGCAAAGGTGTTTCCTCCCTTGAGATGCTTTCCCAGGCCTTTAGTTGTTGCTTGTTTGCCGATCTTTCTGCCTTCGGTTTTGTCTACAGCAAGTGAAAAGCATGCTCAATTGGCCATTCAAAAAAACAAAACATTATTTCTTTGCCTTAAAAGTGCACATCACGAGTAAATTCAGGAGCAAGATCAATGTAATTCTCCTATTTTATATTAAACTTTGGTCAAATATCTGTAACATTCTGCATTCTCTGCAATTTTTTTTACTTTGCGCAATACCAGAAAAATTCAGTTGAGGTGAATTGGTCCGCCTCTGAAAAAACTTGCCATTTGGATTTCCCGGGAAACATTGATTTTCGTGACGTCACATGCGGGACGCCTCCCTCTGAATCCTACGTCAGCGCTGGTTTGTTTATGAGAAAACGACCTGGTGGTTTTCTGCAAATTTCTTCAACGTTATCGTGTAATTATTAAATAGGTTAACAGATGTATCGTAGGAGGGTGTAGCAACACCAATCTTGATGGGATTAGTACTCATCGTTTCCCAAAAGACCGGACAATGGGAGAGAAATGGGAGCGCTTGGTCTACACAGGCTGTGCACTGAAACTGTGCAAAGCTCACGCAGCCTGCTGGCGCTTCCGCAGGTGATGTCACGAATCTGGCTCCAGACTCCCTTGGGATTTTTCCAGACGCATTTTGTTATTTTATTTTTTTTCTGCTGTAGACAGATGGCCTTGTGCAAAATTACACATGATGAGTGTGTAAATGGACATACTTTCATATAAAAAAGATGAAATTGGTCCAGAATATGCACTTTAAGAAGTTCTTGGGTTGCTTTCACAGTACATTTTGGGTCTTTATCCATCTGTACTGTGAAACGCCATCCGACAAGTTTTGCAGCATTTGACTGAATCTCACATACATGCCCATGTCCACCATGTTTGACAGATGATGTGGTATGCTTTGGATCATGAGCCCTTCCTTCCATCATTCTGGTTGTCCAACAAACCTTGTTCCAGAACTGGGCAGGTTTCCTAGAGAAAAGTCTAATCTGGCCTTTCTGTTATTGAAATTTATCAGTGGTTTGTATCTTCAGGTGAAGCTTTTACAATGACAGGCTGAACTTCTCAAGAGTGCTCATGACTTGGCTAGTCGTTGTGAATTCTACAATCATCCACTTCAGTTGTCTTCTGTGGCCTTCCAGGTCATTTGTTGTTGCTGAGCTCACCAGTGCATTCCTTCTTTTTAAGGATGTACCAAATTGTTGATTTGGCCACTCCTAACGCTTTTGCTGCCTCTCTGTTTGGTCCATTTTGTTTTTAAAGCCCAATGATGGCCTCCTTCACTTGCATCAGCACCTCTTTGGAATGCATACTGAGGAGTTCCCATGAACCAAAAGCAAATTCAACAAGTTCAACTGCAAGTTGGAATAAACTCCAGACCTTTTATCTCCTTAATAGGTCATGAAATAACAAGGACACAAACAGGCCACACCTCGCCATCATACTGTTTGTCCGTCAATCAATCATTCAGTTATTTTTGAGCCTGTGAAAATGGAGACAAATGTTTATATTAAAAAAAAAAAGCTGTACTTCCTGAATACTCTGCAATATTTTTGTTAAATGCCTCAAATTAAAGCTAAAATTCTACACTTCAATCAAATCTTGATTACTTTATTTCAGATTCATTATTGGTGTACAGAAGAAAAAAAAAAAAAAAAAAGTTATGAAAATTGCACCGACGTCCAAATACTTATAGGCCTGACGAGTTAATGTTTGTGTGTGCTTGAATAAGAAAGATTAATATTAAGGATGCTGCTTGCATGTCAGCACTTAATCTAGTAGCACTGGGGCAGCCATGTGCATATCTAAACCTTCATTGCTCTGCACGGACACAGTTGAGTAATCTTTTTCCAGGACGTGGTGAATAAATGTTAGAGATGGAATACTCGTGTAGTGCTGACAGGTCAGTGGTCACCACTGGGCAGTATCTCCACCACACTTGTCCTCTAGTGACTCCTCAACGGTGATATCAAAATCACTAGCACCAACTCCCCTTACAGAGATTTCATGGGGAAAAAAAAGCTTCATCCTAACAGCTGACATGTTTAGTCAGTTACAGTGGTGCTTGAAAGTTTGTGAACCCTTTAGAATTTTCTATATTTCTGCATAAATATGACCTAAAACATCATCAGATTTTCACACAAGTCCTAAAAGTAGATAAAGAGAACCCAGTTAAACAAATGAGACAAAATTATACTTGCTCATTTATTTATTGAGGAAAATGATCCAATATTACATATCCGTGAGTGGCAAAAGTATGTGAACCTCTAGGATTAGCAGTTAATTTGAAGGTGAAATTAGAGTCCGGTGTTTTCAATCAATGGGATGACAATCAGGTGAGTGGGCACCCTGTTTTATTTAAAGAACAGGGATCCATCAAAGTCTGATCTTCACAACGCACGTTTGTGGAAGTGCATCATGGCACAAACAAAGGAGATTTCTGAGGACCTCAGAAAAAGCGTTGTTGATGCTCATCAGGCTGGAAAAGGTTACAAAACCATCTCAAAAGAGTTTGGACTCCACCAATCCACAGACAGACAGATTGTGTACAAATGGAGGAAATTCAAGACCATTGTTACCCTCCCCAGGAGTGGTTGACCAACAAAGATCACTCCAAGAGCAAGGCGTGTAATAGTCAACAAGGTCACAAAGGACCCCAGGGTAACTTCTAAGCAACTGAAGGCCTCTCTCACATTGGCTAATGTTAACGTTCGTGAGTCCACCATCAGGAGAACACTGAACAACAATGGTGTGCATGGCAGGGTTGCAAGGAGAAAACCACTGCTCTCCAAAAAGAACATTGCTGCTCGTCTGCAGTTTGCTAAAGATCACGTGGGCAAGCCAGAAGGCTAGTGGAAAAATGTTTTGTGGCTGGATGAGACCAAAATAGAACATTTTGGTTGAAATGAGAAGTGTTATGTTTGGAGAAAGGAAAACACTGCATTCCAGCATAAGAACCTTATCCCATCTGTGAAACATGGTGGTGGTAGCATCATGGTTTGGTCCTGTTTTGCTGCATCTGGGTCAGGACGGCTTGCCATCATTGATGGAACAATTAATTCTGAATTATACCAGCGAATTCTAAAGGAAAATGTCAGCCCATCTGTCCATGAACTGAATCTCAAGAGAAGATGGGTCATGCAGCAACACAACGACCCTAAGCACACAAGTCGTTCTACCAAAGAATGGTTAAAGAAGAATAACGTTAATGTTTTGGAATGACCAAGTCAAAGTCTTGACCTTAATCCAATCGAAATGTTGTGGAAGGACCTGAAGTGAGCAGTTCATGTGAGGAAACCCACCAGCATCCCAGGCCCTGTCCACACGGCAATGGATTCAGGCGACTCCGATACAATTGCTTATCGTTTAGGCCTGGCGTCCACACGGCACCGGCGTTTTGGGTGCCCAAAACGCAATCTTTTTGAGAACGGGTTCCAGAGTGGAAAGATCTGGCAACGTTGCCATTGTGAAGTCGTCTGGATGAGAAGAACGGATTTGTTTACGATGACGTCACAACCACATGACTGCGAGTGCTTCACGCCGGGTAGAAGTGTAACGAATATCACCAGGATATCACCAGGAAAAAGCCTTACAGAGCACTAGTGAGAGTGAAACACGAGCTTGGATATTATTATTATTATGTTCAGTGTTAGTTCATAGTAGTAATGCAAGAAGCAGAATAGTGACAGTAATAGTGAAGCAAAAACATGCAATTGTACAAAACACTGCAGCTCTACAGCAAAATATTCATTTATGAAAAGGTCTGATTCTTAACACCAGTAGTGCCAATGATCTTCTCATTGCGATGCGAGTTGTCAACAAATCCTATAACTTGGTTCATGAAACGCGCTTACAAAATATTTTCACTGTGAATATTTATTGTGTAATGGTGCAAAGTGAGAGAGAGAGAGAGAGAGAGAGAGAGAGACTCTGCCCTTAGGGCAGAGTCAATCCCGCCAGCAAAAATAGGGAAAAAAAAAAAGGAGCCATCTCACCTCTTCAGATGTTGGTTTTAGTCCTACAATACATTCCTCAAAAAGGGCGTAGAGG
This sequence comes from Neoarius graeffei, assembly GCF_027579695.1. NCBI lineage: Eukaryota > Metazoa > Chordata > Actinopteri > Siluriformes > Ariidae > Neoarius > Neoarius graeffei. Next base: position 82,446,150 of record NC_083570.1, on the reverse strand, counting down.
AGCAAATTAATCCAGCAACGTGTAGCATTCAATTTATTCCGGACCATTAAAGACGCCGCCTTCCGCATAGAATCATACGTCATCCTCGCCGCCATATTGGATAGGTCAAAGCGGAGAATAAAGATTAGCTGCGTTTAACTGTACCAACAGGTTTGCCGTCCAAACGAGATCACATGGGATTACCTTTCACAGGTGAGACTGGAAAAATACTTTTCATTGTATTTGGTCATTATAATGTAATTTTACGAACAGATTTTCCTGACTTTGTGGCTAATATGAAATCTCGCGCATAATAGTTTATGTGCATGCGTCCTTACTACTTCTATTGTTCTGGTGTCTCCGAAGGGACCGTCTTACAGTGCCCCTAGAGGTGTGGCATGTGTATTGCATCGTTTTCAGCAAGCGTTGCGTTGCCATATGGACCTGATATTTTACTGATCGTTGCCCATTTGGACGCAATATATTTTTAAATAACATCTCGTTGCCGTTGTCGTGTGGATGTAGCCTCAGAGTTGAAGCTGTTCTGTACGGAGGAATGGGCTAAAATTCCTCCAAGCCGGTGTGCAGGACTGATCAACATTTACCGGAAATGCTTAGTTGCAGTTTTTGCTGCACAAGGGGGTCACACCAGATACTGAAAGCAAAGGTTCACATACTTTTGCCACTCACAGATATGTAATATTGGCTCATTTTCCTCAGTAAATAAATGACCAAGTATAATATTTTTGTCTCATTTGTTTAACTGGGTTCTCTTTATCTACTTTTAGGAATTGTGTGAAAATATGATAATGTTTTAGGTCATATTTATGCAGAAATATAGAAAATTCTAAAGGGTTCACAAACTTTCAAGCACCACTGTACCTTTTAACAAAACCAATGCTGAGACTGCACTCGGGCTGATACGGTTATCCTGATGCTAACAGCTGTCTGGGTTCTGACTGAGAAGTTGAGGAAGTCTGTTAGAAGTTCATTATTTGGTGACATTTAACAACTGCACATAAATTAATATAATGATTTAAACACGTTTTATCAATCACAAATTTAATTGGAGCTAGTTTTAAAAATGTGTCATTCATGCGCGCGCGCACACTAACATCTTCTAAAGCAACTAAGAGAACATTTTTTTTCCTCCCTTTGCTTTGAGTTCCATTATTAAATCATGAAATGTGTCTAGATCATTTTCATTTAGTATCATCTGTTCATTAGCAAGTCAACATGCACTAAGCTTATGTCAAGACTCAGAAGGTTTATATTTGTTAAGAATTCATTCATATCATAGCAAGTACAAAAATGCAATGGAATGAGATTTGGCAGCTCTGAAGACTGCATAACAAAAACAGACAATATAGACAACGTAGAAATGTTGCCGTGCAAAGGGAAACTGCAGTATCTAGTGTCGGTGGCAAAAAAAAAAAAAAAAAGTCCAATAGCGAATAGGTGATGCTACTGGACTGTCTTGCCATCGACACAATATGCAGATACTGCAGTTTCCCTTTGTATTGATGCAGCCCGAGCTAGAATGGTACTTGGTAGCGTGTATACCTCTGCCAAGCCACATATCCGGATTTGCATCACAATCTAATCAATTGCTCATCGTCTCATGGCTCACCTTTCCTCAAAACCCATGTGTTACTTTTTGGAGTTACACATTTTGGAAACAGACAAACAGAGGTGAAAACGTAGCCTCCTCAAACAAAGCTGGTGGAGGTAATTATTAGTAACACAAAAAGGATGGATGAGGTATGACATATTGTATACCCCTAAATGGATTCAGAAACCCATCTTGCAGCTGCAGCAGTCCCTTAATATAGCAATCTGATCCCATACCAACTTTAAACCACATCCAACTGCTACCAGCTTTCACAGCAATGTCCACATCAAATCCCCTTTAAGATGATAAAGCTCAAACCTAGTGCTTGCTGAAGTTGGCAGACAGCACCGGGAGTGCCTACAGGAAGCCTGTGTCCGGTCTAGGAATTAAGCACGGCCCTACTGACCTTCAGCCTCACTAATGGCCTTAGATTTTCCTTGATGGATTAAAGCCCTTTGCTCATATTGGATCTGCAGACTGGTCAGTTGCTCCTGGCAATGCCATAGTGGACAACCACACTCGAACCTTTTCTAGTCGGAGTGTACACAAGACCACTTAAGTATTGAGCATGTGCAATATGAACTGAAGCCAAATAGAATACAAGTTACATGAAAGTCAAGCTCAGTTAAAGAGCGAGTTAAAGAATCATAGATTTACAGCCATAGATTTACCTGCAAGTTAAATGATCAACAGAATACCAAGGACAAAGCTTTCTGATACTTCAGGCATTGTTAGAAATTAACTGGGAAAAACTAACTATGAGTTACACCCACATGGACCTGAGAAACATTGGGATATTAATGAAACTAATATCAAAAGTAACAGAAAATATGACAACAGGAGATAATCCTTTAAGTTTGAATATAACTTGATTAGGAACAACTGAAGTTTATTATTACAAAGCTTTCGGTCTTTCACAGCAGTCACAAAAAAGAACGACTGGGTACTTTTGGGGCATGAAATGTCTTCATCAATGCTTCTTTAGTCGGAATTAAAGAAGCTTGTGTCTTTGCATAAAATGTCAACAACCAATACCTGTAAGCAGTGTTCTAGTCGAGTCGCTAAACCTCAAGTCTGAGTCCAGTCTCGACTCCCCAATGTTCAAGTCAGAGTCAAGTCCAAGTCATTAAAGTCATCACTGAGTAGAGTCCGAGTCGAGTCCACTATCGAGCCGAGTCAAGTCCGAACTAGAACAAGACTCCATCCGCGCCATGTGACGGTGGCTGTTGCAGTCTTTATGTGAAAGCGTCTCTGCTGCTGTGTTGGACTAACGTTACTGCTTGACTGCCCCAAGTTTGTTCATCGCTCCACTAGCAAGCCCCACCCACTATCAACAGGGCAAATAACATGAGAGAGGGTTAACACTAGCTAGTTCGTCGGTCAGCAAGCCCCACTATCAACAGGGCAAATAACACGAGAGAGGGTTAACACTAGCTAGTTCGTCGGTCAGCAAGCCCCACTATCAACAGGGCAAATAACATGAGAGAGGGTTAACACTAGCTAGTTCGTCGGTCAGCAAGCCCCACTATCAACAGGGCAAATAACACGAGAGAGGGTTAACACTAGCTAGTTCGTCGGTCAGCAAGCCCCACTATCAACAGGGCAAATAACATGAGAGAGGGTTAACACTAGCTAGTTCGTCGGTCAGCAAGCCCCACTATCAACAGGGCAAATAACACGAGAGAGGGTTAACACTAGCTAGTTCGTCGGTCAGCAAGCCCCACTATCAACAGGGCAAATAACACGAGAGAGGGTTAACACTAGCTAGTTTGTCGGTCAGCAAGCCCCACTATCAACAGGGCAAATAACACGAGAGAGGGTTAACACTAGCTAGTTTGTCGGTCAGCAAGCCCCACTATCAACAGGGCAAATAACACGAGAGAGGGCTAACACTAGCTAGTTCGTCGGTCAGCAAGCCCCACTATCAACAGGGCAACGAACATAGTGTCACTTACTTCTCTGGGTGTAGTCTTGCCAAATGACGACTGAAGTTCAAGGTTGTCCCCGTTGAACAGGTGAAATGTCCATGCTCTGGCACGAATTTAGTATGAAAATTAATGTAGATATAAACATCTTATGCCAAAATTATGGCATGTTGCAAAAAATAAAGAAAAAAAAAAATCTGAGTCCTCGTCTCTAATTTACAAGTCTGAATGCAGTTAATGCACGAGCCAGAGTCATCAGTGCTCAAGTCCAAGTCAAGTCACGAGTCCTTAAAATTAGGGCACAAGTCAGAGTCCTGGACTCAAAATACTAAAAGCCTGCCTTTAAGTAGGAGAGACTTAACATAACAGGGTTCTCCAGAAAATCTGTAGTAGTAGGTGGCTCTGGAATTTGTGGTGTCAAAACAGCCACGACGTGCCAAAAGGTGCGCTAATGCTAGGGGGGCATGCCCCCCCAGAAAATTTTTGAAATTTACATGCTTTCTGGTGCATTCTCAGCTAATAAAATTACTAACCATTTCCATGTAAAATACTTGCAAAATATGTATGAAATTTCCCTCCAGAGGTGTGTGTGTGCTTGACTTTCTCAGTTACCCTCTGTAGTACGCTGCCTGGCTCTGTAACATGACTACATGGTGTAACATAACTACATATGCTATGGCCTGGTCACGTGGTCTGGCTCAGCCAATCAGAGCACGAGAATCGATCGACAAATATGGCGTCGCTTCCGGTCATGTTAGACCCAAATCGAAAATTTCGTGCTGAAATAATTGGATTTGCAGCAAATCATAGGGAGTGGAGACGAGATGTATATAAATTAAAAAATAATAATAATAACTTGAACAATTGAAAACCGCCGGTCGCCAGCGCTTGTGGACATCTCTGCATAGATATAACATTGAAAACCATAAAGCTCCATAACAATCCTGTGAATCTCTCATCATTTCAGACAATTTTTTCTTTTTTGGAGCTGGGACACATCTACATCTGAGTGGCCATTTTAATAGGAAGACCTTTACACCTGCTCATTCATGCAATTATCCAATCAGCCATTCCAATCCAATCATGTGGCAGCAGTACACTGCATAAAATCATGAAAAATACAGGCCAAGAGCTTCAATTAATTCTCACGTTAAACATCAGATTTCAGAAACTAAAGATCTGGGATTTTCACAAACAAAAGTCTCTAGAGAGAGTTTGCACAGAAGTGTGTGTGGGGGGGAAACCAAGGCCTCCAGTGAGCTGCAGTTCTGCGGGTGGAAATGGTTTGTTGATAAAAGAGAAATCAGAGGAGAATGGACAGGCTGGGTTGAGCTGCCAGAAAGGCTAAACTCAAATAGCCACTGTTTACAACCATGGCAAACAGAAAACTCATCCAAGAACACACGTCAAACCTTGAGGTAAAATGAGCTGCAACAGCAGAAAGCCACATTCGAGTTCCACTCATCAGCCATAAACAGGAATCTGAGACTACACAGACTTTAAAAAAAAAAAAAACGCAATGTTTTCCAATTTCCAACTGTTCAGTTTTGGTGAGTACAGAAGCCATTTACTGCAGGAGCTAAATTTTATTTTCAGTTAGCAAATGGCGAAATACATAATACACGTTTGTTTTAGGACAAAATGGCAACAAATTTAAATAAGTCTTCTTGCACTTGTGGAAAAAAATCCAAATATTATAAATTGGCATGGCGGCACGGTGGTGTAGTGGTTAGCGCTGTCGCCTCACAGCAAGAAGGTCCGGGTTCGAGCCCCGTGGCCGGCGAGGGCCTTTCTGTGTGGAGTTTGCATGTTCTCCCCGTGTCTGCGTGGGTTTCCTCCGGGTGCTCCGGTTTCCCCCACAGTCCAAAGACATGCAGGTTAGGTTAACTGGTGACTCTAAATTGACCGTAGGTGTGAATGTGAGTGTGAATGGTTGTCTGTGTCTATGTGTCAGCCCTGTGATGACCTGGCGACTTGTCCAGGGTGTACCCCGCCTTTCGCCCATAGTCAGCTGGGATAGGCTCCAGCTTGCCTGCGACCCTGTAGAACAGGATAAAGCGGCTAGAGATAAATTAGCATTTCTCTTTCTAAATGTGAAATAAATAAATCTCAAACAAATTATACACTGTAACGACACCGTCTTTAAAACCACCTCCAACACCGTTATGAACACTACGCAGCTTTTGGATTCTGTCAGTTGTAATATTCTTCATGCGTTTATGCACTCAGCTGTAAATAATAGCTCTCATGTCTGTAACCTCTTTATAACGTGCCTTTATAAGGAAGAGCTCACAGGGATCACAGTGGAAACAAGAGCGTGCGCTTGTTTTTGAAGACTAACCCATATTTACTCAAGTTACACAACCGCTAAAAGATAAACGTGCCCTGAATTTGGGAAACCCGAGAAGCCCAAAACAAAGCCTGGTTTAATATTCTACTACAGGTGATAACAGTACCCCGAAGTAAACACTAATCAGGAACTAAAAACTCACTTTTATGAACAATCATCCAGAACAGAGACTTCTCATATCATATCATCTCTAGCCGCTTTATCCTGTTCTACAGGGTTGCAGGCAAGCTGGAGCCTATCCCAGCTGACTACGGGCGAAAGGCGGGGTACACCCTGGACAAGTCGCCAGGTCATCACAGGGCTGACACACAGACACAGACAACCATTCACACTCACATTCACACCTACGGTCAATTTAGAGCCACCAGTTAACCTAACCTGCATGTCTTTGGACTGTGGGGGAAACCGGAGCACCCGGAGGAAACCCACGCGGACACGGGGAGAACATGCAAACTCCGCACAGAAAGGCCCTCGCCGGCCACGGGGCTCGAACCCGGACCTTCTTGCTGTGAGGCGACAGCGCTAACCACTACACCACCGTGCCGCCCAGAACAGAGACTTATCCAAGAAATTCATTACAGGCATTTAGCAGACGCTCTTATCCAGAGTGACATACGACATACCCAGAGCAGCCTGGGGGAGCAGTTGGGGATTAGGTGCCTGGCTCAAGGGCACTTCAGCCATTCCTATTGGTCCCGGGAATTGAACCAGTGACCTTTTGGTCCCAAAACTACTTCTCTAACCTTTAGATCATGGCTACCTCTTAATTTTTCTCAGCATTGCTTATAATTCACATTACAAGCACATCAAATATTCCTATATTGAAATATTTGTGATGGGCTTAACAATTCTGGTGTGATTTGTTGGTTGGTGCTGTATTTTCACTGTTCCTTTGAAAGGTTAGCAGATATCAGCTGTGCTGATAGAGCGAGTAAGTGTTTTTGTGGTTACTGCTTCATATAGGAGGCTGTAGCCACTATGTCATCATGTTGTAAGAAGCGCGCACTGTGCATACAAGTGTTCCTATTAAAATGGCCAGTGAGTGTATACAATTCGGTTCACCATTCAAAAATGTTTCAGACATGTTTATGCTCGTTACCGAAGGAAAGGGTGTTGCTATTTTAAAAATATACTCCAGCTTGTCCCCCTTTCCTCGCCTTCTTCGGCCAGTGGTCCCATGGGTGATGTAGATGTGACGCACTTCCGAGTTGTTACAGGAAGTTGTCGAAAAGAGCACCGAGACCATTGAGCTCTAGCGCTGAGCCTTTTCCAGGAAATAAGAGGTTGGATCATGGTGACAGCGTGTGTATGTCAGCCTCGGTTCGGAGGTTTCAGTTTTGAAAACTAAGAGGTAAGAGTAGAATAACATAAAGTACAGACACTTGGCATATTTTACTTCTATGATTTTTAAAATTGTTCATTTTTGGATTACGCTTCATTTTTGTGGCTACTGCCTCAGAGTGTATATATGCTATATTTACTGTATGGACATGGTATCAGAAAACTATTTTATAATCAGTAGCCACATGTACCCATAGAGTATCTTTTAAAAATGCCATGTCAGCACCTGGGGCTACATCATAGCAAAACATTTTAGCAGATATTACAATTACTTTATGAATAAATAATTCAAACAAATAAACTTACATATTAAAAAAAATGAATAACTAAATGAGCTGCTTTAGGGCGGCACGGTGGTGTAGTGGTTAGCGCTGCCGCCTCACAGCAAGAAGGTCCTGGGTTCGAGCCCCGGGGCCGGTGAGGGCCTTTCTGTGTGGAGTTTGCATGTTCTCCCCGTGTCCGCGTGGGTTTCCTCCGGGTGCTCCGGTTTCCTCCACAGTCCAAAGACATGCAGGTTAGGTTAACTGGTGACTCTAAATTGACCGTAGGTGTGAATGTGAGTGTGAATGGTTGTCTGTGTCTATGTGTCAGCCCTGTGATGACCTGGCGACTTGTCCAGGGTGTACCCCGCCTTTCACCCGTAGTCAGCTGGGATAGGCTCCAGCTTGCCTGCGACCCTGTAGAACAGGATAAAGTGGCTAGAGATTATATGAGATGAGATGGGGGGGGGGGGGGGGGGGGAAGCTTGTGGCCTTCAGCCCAGGGCAGCTGAGGGAAAGCTGCTTGACCATCGACAAGGTCTTGCAAAAGTGGCATGTTGGTGGTTCTTCACCTTTTAATAAAAAGATCATGGGTTAGCCTTTTACGTCCAATCCGACACCTGGTATGTACCACTTGGTCATGTCTATTTTGCAATGGGGATAAAGGTGTCTTTTTAATAACGGTACATTTCATGCAATTTGTTTTTGGGACATGTATCCCATTCGGTCACATCTCTAAAATACAGAACGCCAGCGCAGGTCTCTGTGCTGATAGATGCACAGGACATTGCTAATGCAGTCAGTCAAGGTTTCGGCTGGCGCTCGTCACACTCGCCATTAACAAACAATCCATCAGTGATGAAGAGAAAATTACTAGCAGTCGTCACAGTGCCGAATGTATTTGACATGAGTCATCTTTTCTAGAAATCCCTCCACAAATCCCTGTTTGCCGAAATCCAACCCCAGTGAAGAGATGGTGGGAAGCCAGAGTGTAAATAATGAGTACGTGCTTGTGACCAATAAAAAAAAAAATCCACTACACAATCAAATGAGCACCAAGCTTTTGACCAATCACAGTGCGTCTTAATCGGCCTGGTGTGGTGGTGTAATTATCTCTGCGTAAACCAAATAAGCTGACGAAGGTTTTTAGGCGGGGCTCTTCAAGCACTAAAGCTGATTTAAGGACCGAAACGGCCACAGGGGAGGCACACTCACAGCCCCTACTGTCCGAGCACACTGGACAGTGTCAATAATACAAGGGTCGGTAAAAACCGCCAAAGTGAAAGTGCTGCCAGCCAGCAAGCAACTGAAGGGAGCCATGTTTCAGGCAGCATGGTATGCTGGCCAATGGAAACTTAACACATGATGAACACGGTGCCAGTCTGGGTTTGGTTTGTAAATTGATGGGAAATTCAGGTTCCTTCACTGATGGTCGTTCTAAGATTCTTCTCAGCTCTAATTGTAAATCAAAAGTTTTCTGAAGTCCTAATACCCCTTTTGAATAATTCCATGCTAAAATAACCTGAAGTAAAGCTCAAATTAAAAGAGGTTCATTTTATCTTGATGGTGCACAGGCAGGGCTTAATTTGAGCCGGAACAAGATCTGGAACCTCCGTCGTCGGATCCGGCAGCTATTTTCATTTCATTCGGTGTTCCGGCAGCTATTTAAATGGATCAGATCACCTCCATGACCATCACAAAGGGAAAAAAAAAAATCAAACAAATTAAATAAGTAAATAAAAATTTGTTTAGTGTTCGGTTTTGATTTTGATATCTGTTGTTGATTTCTCTCCTATGACATCCACAAAATCTATGCGAAAGGGGAAGAGGGAGGGACATGGGGTGTATACTTCCGCTCAATAGAACACCGGGTTTTTTGTAGCCGTTAGCTTGCGCTGTGGGAAAAGATGGCAAAAGAACAAGAAAAGCTTACTAAAATTTTTAAAATGAATTCTCCAACTTGTTTTGTAAACCCTTTATTTCTTAACTATTACTTGAATTGATTGCACTTATGTTTGCTGGCACTGCTTTTAAATTATTCTCTTTTGGGCTTTTTCCACCTTTATTGGATAGGACAGTGTAGAGACAGGAAATGAGCAGGAGAAAAACAGGGAGGGCTCGGAAAATGACCGCAGGTCGGAATCGAACCCGGGTCCCCGGATTTATGGCATGTTCTCCACCTGGGCCACGAAGTCCCGCTAGCACTGCTTTTAAATACCCTACTTCAATCCTTAAAATGAGTCATTTAACTCATGTCTTGTGTGATCTGATCTCCAATGGTTGTGATGAGTACAGTCTTATTTTAGAAGATAAATTTAATATACAATTTTAGCCTAATAAAAAATATTTTATAGAGGTTTTCGACCCACGTGACCGTTGCCATGTCAACAAGTAGCCGGCGCCATTTTGACGGTCACAAATATGGCGACTACCGGTAGCGATACACTGTTGATCATGACGAAGTCTCATTGTCGAGTATTTTATCCGGCCTAGATGACGCGAGTAAGAAGCGATATCACCAGAAAATCAATGATGCTGGTGTACGTGATCCGTACACGTTACCAGGCTATCTTTTTCTGGCTTTGCAGCGCTGCAGATCTTCCTAACCTGCAGTCAGGCGTGTGGGAAATACCAGGGAAAAAACATAAAAGAAAAAGGAGCGAGATGCAGAAAACACCTTCACTATCCAGCGACGTAGGGCATTTACAGGGCGAGCAGAGGGAGAGGCATTTGCAAAAATTGAGGTTAGCAGGCTTAGAGAACGACGTTTACCTGCTTCCACCAGGATTGTTCACTGACGTACGGAAGTATACGAAGCCCTCGTCTTTACCTGACTTCGGCCCACATGATCTGTATACCTATGTCGTTAAAAACCAGGCTGGGTAACATGCCTACATCAGCGGGTCGTCCCTGGAGCCGGTGGTCGCCATCTTATTACAGCTAAGGTTTGTTCACATTTTCATTTACTTTCGGTCCTCAGGATAAACAAAATGTTATTAAATGTCATTGAAATAACTTCTTAGTCTGTTGAGACATGGCCTGTTATAAATTTGCTGTTACCAGGCAATGACCAAGAACTGTATTATTAGGGTCGGTGTAGTTGTAGCAGTGCACTAGCAGCTAGCTGTTAGCACTAGCTAATGTCAACAACATCATAGCTGGTATGTTACTGTAGCAATGTTTACGTTCAGTCATTTGGATGACTGTTAAAACCTTTCAGCCTCAAGTTTTTCCTTTACTGTATTTACTAGTTTACTGAGCTAGCGCGCTCAGGCAGGCTGGGAGCGATTAGGTGTGTGCGCGTAAAGTTATAGTAAACCACCCCCCCACTTTTTTTTTTTTTTTTGAGTCACCGGACCCACCCACCTCCTGCGTTCCGGGACCTCCCACTTCACAAATTAAGCACTGTACACCCAAAATCAAGCCTCTCTTATTAGAAGCTGAAGTGGAGCCCAAATTTTATATGCAATGGAAAGACCTGTACAAATATTTGAATTGTGCCAATTTGGTTGGTATAAACCTGTATAATATCCACTCTGATAACTCGGTAACTAAGAAAAGTGAAGAATACTTTTGACTTGATTTTTCAAGGAGAAAAGTGGAAAATATTTCAGAACCTGGGGGAACGCTGAATGCGGTTACAGTAGTTTAACAGAAAATAGAATTCAACAATCTCAGACATAATGGAAACATTTTGCTGTTAAAAAAAAAGAGGAAGAGCTTCTTTTCTCACTTACCATTGTCTAGTGATGCCCAGTGTCACATTAATGAGAAGTTCAATGTAGATATTAGACACAGCAAACGCTGGACTTAAAGTTCCAGGACGCAAATAGTGCACACGACTATGTTGTACCGATTGAGAATCAGAATCAGAACCAAGTTTATTGCCAAGTCCATTCTCATATACAAGGAACTTGCTTTGGTGGTTGGTGCTTGAACAGTTAAAGTGCATATCCTGGACCAATTTAGTGTTATTTATATGAAAGTATGTCCCTTTACACACTCATCCAGAAGGGTATTTTGCACAAGGCCATCTGTCTACAGCAGAAAAAATTAAATAAAACACTTCTGGAAAAATCCCAAGGGAGTCTGGAGCCAGATTGGTCCAGATTCGTGACGTCACGTGCGGCTCCGCCAGCAGGCTGAGAGAGCCTGCATGGGTTCAGTGTAGACCCCGAAGCCGCCGCCAGGCGCCGCTAAAACCGCCATTTAGAATTTGAGCCGCCGCCAGCCAATAATTTTGTAAGCCAATTTGAGCCGCTATCTAATAAAATTTGGCTGAGCCACTAAGAATTGTGTACATCAAATAATGGGTTTATCCACATCATGAGCTACAAGAAAAGTGACACAAACATGATCAACTGTACACACTAGTAGTAACACAATAGAGAAGTATAGGCATACACTGTAGAGATTTAGAACTGATATCACAGCACAGAGAGCCACCACAAGCTTGCCGTTGTGACTACCTGTCTGGCTTCCCGCCCCTCACACCGTTACCACGATACACTGGGGAACCCGGGAACCCACCCAGAGCATCAATCGACTCCGATATCGACGAGATGGCTGCATTCTTTGCCGCTGCTGAGGGAAAGTGTAAAGGTATTTTTTTGTTTGTTTGTTTCACATACTTCGAGATTGATAAAAAAAAAAAAGTACTCCACCACTCTACTTTCATCATAGTAAGATAGCTGCCAGTCCTTCACTGGTCATTGCTAGTGAGAATAGATAGCTAGATGCCTTCCTCGAACAATCCAGGTTAGCTTATTATTAGCATTGAACTACAATCTTGCTAGATTTATATTTACAATGAAGTAAGAGACCAGGGGACCTGTGGTAATTTGCTATTTATTCCCCCCATTTGTTTGATCCGTTCGCCCGGATATATGCCACACAGTGACGTCCAGTATCAGCCATTTGTAGCCATAAACATTCTGGTGGCTGCAGCAGCCATTAAGGTTTTGGCTGAGTCAGCTAGCCAGCCAATAATTTCATCAGCCAGCCATTATCCTGAAAACAAACGGCTTCGGGGTCTAGTTCAGTGCACAGTCTGTGTAGACCAAAGTTTAGCAGCTTGCAATTTTGCATTGAAATATGGAATTGTCGCCCGAGCGCAATGTTACTTCACCTTTGGATGAAGAATATAATGAGATGTCAGAATTGGGGCTTCATCGGTTTGGATTTGATTATTCAAGTATTCAGTAGTAATTCAAAATTACTATTATGTATTTATATATTTCTTCGTTTAGAAGGAGTACTGGCTACTGTAAGAGAAAGATTTCATAAGCTACACACATGGAATCAGCTAAGCAGGGTTGTATATACATTTCATGTGTTTGACAGGTCCCAAGATCTCAAGCCGACACGCATATCCCTTGATACAAGTGAAGTGTATTATCGCCCAGCGCTTTCGTGTTGTTTACTTTTGTGTGCGCGTCAATAAATAACATTATTCGTGTACTAGACAAACACAGGAACACCTAATTTAGAGTATAGTCCCTCTTACAGTATTTCTTACCCTGGCAACAGGCAACTTTTGAATTGCCGATTTTCTTGGTCTTTTTCTCGGCTCTGCTTGGTCTTCGGCTTCGAGAGCCTCAATGGATGCGGCATTTCACCTTCTGTCAGGGGAGACGAACACGGCTGGCTCCTTTGGTGACGCTGACACAAATGAAGACGGTGTTGCTTTGGGCATTCTAACAGATAGAACTGCATCTTTTTTCACATCAAGTTGCTTCTTGAAGCCCATTTCCCACTGCAAATAGTTCTCAAAGTCGTCAGGCTTTATGAAGTGAGCCCCGCATATGATGCTGTGGTCTGTTGCACGTTGCCAGTTTTTCCAGGTGCCTCGCACGAAGCGCTCCCATTGTCCGGTCTTTTGGAAAACGATGAGTACTAATCCCATCAAGATTGGTGTTGCTACACCCTCCTATGATACATCTGTTAACCATTTTAATAATTACATGATAACGTTGAAGAAATTTGCAGAAAACCACCAGGTTTCCACCATCCTCATAAACAAACCAACGCTGACATGGGATTCAGAAGGAGGAGTCCCGCACATGACGTCACAAAAATCAATGTTTGCCGGGAAATCCGAAAATGCCAAGGTTTTTTTACCAAGGCAGATGAATTCGCCTCAAATGGCTTGATATCAACTGAATTTTTCTAGTATTGCACAAGGTAAAAAAAATTGCACAAAAAAGCGACAGTTTAATATAAGAGAATTATGCTGTGTTCATGTGCTATGGGAAGATGATATTTTCCAGTTGGGAAGTGGTATTTACCAGTGTGTTGTGCTCACATGCTTTTGTTGTTGTTGACAAAGGACGCGGACTGCTAGTTAGCAATAGTTAGTTAGCTATCGTTAGCAATAGCGTCTGCTCTGGAGAGGTAAAAACAAACCATAACACATTTTTAAAGGAAACGGATTTCTAACGTATTATATTACACTTGTTAATGACGCAACATTGCATAGACACCAAAAACTCCCCACTAGTACTAGTAAAAAAAATAAAATAAAATAAAAAAACCTTTAGTAGCATACAATGCTTACCATTCAAGTGTCTTGTACCGCTTGCTGCCATGTTGAAAAGGTTAAAGTTCATCTCATCTCAGCAACTCATGTATCAAAATTTTCTACGAGTTGCCCAGTGGAAAATATCACAAGAGGGGGCGTTCATGTGTGCTTTCCATGTCGCCGTTTGGTATTTACCATAATTCCCATAGCACATGAACGCACCAATACATTGATCTTGCTCCTAAATATACCCAAGATGTGCCCTTTAAGATAGAATTTTTTTTTAATTCTTTTATTCTGTCCAGAATTCAAACACTGCATGTGACAACATTGTGCTGATTGAGAATTTTATTTGAGAATTTATTGCACATTCCAGCACACACTATACAGTGTGTGCTGGAATATGCAATAAAGGTTCACAGAATGAAGATGTATGACATGACCATGAAACGTGCAAAATGGCAGTTCAGAGATGAAGTGTATTAACGTCACAGATTGAAAGTCTGAAGTTAGAGTCATCTCTTAGAGTGTACAGATGAGGAAGTGAAGGAGCTGGACAGGCAAAAGGACTAAAACGCTGCTGCATCACTATTTCGGTAGAGACGAAGCAAAAGTGAAATCCCACTGGCATCACCCTGAGCACTATCGAAAGGTGCTGTGTAAGCATGTAACAATTCATCCAATTCATGATTTGATTCAATTTTCCCACGATATTTAAAAATAATAAACATATGAAGAGCTCTTTTCCAAAATGCGATAAAACGGCAGATTTAAAAAAAAAAAAAAAAACGAGTTCGTCGCGCTATTCTGCTGTGTACGGGGCCCATTCACTGCTCCATTAATGTTTCATGCCAAATCGCTATATTTCCTTGTTCATATGTGCTGCAAATTGTAGTTTCTCTCCAAAACGCGATAGGCACTACACCTGTTTTTTTGGCCGAGTGCAACATTTCCTCTAGACCAATCAGAGTTCGGCCAGCGTGCTACACTATCCCACATGGCGGCGCCCTGAAGCGAGGAGTTGTGTTTGCTTGTGTAGCTTCTTGAGCACAAATAACTTTTGCAACACACACATACAGGTTCAAGACTTAACTGACTATTGAATGTATTAGGCCAAAAAAAAAAGTGTTTCCGGTAACATGAAATACTAAAATAAGGTCGGTAGGTAGGAAAAAGTTTTTTTTTTTTAATTAATTTTTTTTGTTGTTGTTCGAAAAAATTAACACAAGTAAACATCTTACAAAATAGTATTTTGGCACAGAATCCTTTATACCACACATCATAAAAAAGTGTTTTAAATCTTTAAACGAATAAAAAAAAAAAAAAATTATATATATATATATATATATATATATATATATATATATATATATATATATCGCGAGAGTTTGAGTTATGATCTACGGAAGCGTATTGCTGCCACACAAAAAAATTGGCTTAGAATCAAGTAATTACGTGAAAAGATATTGTTAACAAGGGCGGCACGGTGGTGTAGTGGTTAGTGCTGTCGCCTCACAGTAAGAAGGTCCGGGTTCGAGCCCCGGGGTCGGCGAGGGCCTTTCTGTGTGGAGTTTGCATGTTCTCCCCGTGTCCGCGTGGGTTTCCTCCGGGTGCTCCGGTTTCCCCCACAGTCCAAAGACATGCAGGTTAGGTTAACTGGTGACTCTAAATTGACCGTAGGTGTGAATGTGAGTGTGAATGGTTGTCTGTGTCTATGTGTCAGCCCTGTGATGACCTGGCGACTTGTCCAGGGTGTACCCCGCCTTTCGCCCGTAGTCAGCTGGGATAGGCTCCAGCTTGCCTGCGACCCTGTAGAACAGGATAAAGCGGCTACAGATAATGAGATGAGAATGAGATATTGTTAACAAAGTTATCACATTTTTACAATATATTTATCATGTAAAAACATATCACGTTATTTCATGATACGAAATTATCACGTTATTTCATGATATTTTCATGTAATAACGTGAAAACACCTTATCATCAAGAAATAACGTGAAAATAACGTCCTAGGCTAGGCTACTTCCATTAAAAGCAGACGGCCTAGCCTAGCCTACTGTAGAACTTGGGTTGAGCAAAAACACCGAGCAAAAACATGGCTGAATCCTGAATGACTCCTATTTGTATAAATAGGGGACTACATAGGCGGCAAAACAGTGTTTTTCCCTGCCATGGAAGTGCACTTGTATACTGAAGAGGAAGCAATTTGCATTACAGCTTTGAATGAAGATTCAAAATGGCGGCTCGGCTCAGTTTTGCCTTCCTCCTTCAGTATACAAGTGCGCTTCCATGTTTATGCACGAGGGCTGATAGAAGTGGCGAAACATTTTACTTTTTATCATTTCTTTCACAACTTGAATGCGTTGAAAAAAAATTATGACAAACGCCGCTTACACTAAAATATCGAGGGAAATTTGTAATAAAAACTTTACGGTCGGCAATTTCGACGTGGAAATTCTCAATCGGTCGGGTTACCGGAAACACGCTTTTTTTTTTTTTGGCCTTATCAAATGTTGATTATTGTTTTTAAATGGTGGTTGTGTCATGCTCTTTAGGGTGGCACTTCAAAAAGGTTTAAGATTTAAGAATGAATTTAAGATTGAGCACTAAGGTCATTTGTATGTGTCATTTTGAAGTTATTTGTTTTATGTAGCGGGTAATGGTGTTCCTTTTACAGGTTCAACACGTTACTGAATAACTTGACTATTGAATGCATTTTTTTTTTTTTTATCAAAGTTGATAATGATTTTTAAATAGTGTTTTTGTCATGCAGGGTGGCACTTTGAAGGGTCTTGAATTTAAGATTAAACACCAGGGTTATTATGCGTGTTATTTTGAAGTTATTTGTTTTATGTAGTGGGCAATGGTGCTGTTTTTACAGGTTCAACACTTTACTGAATAACTTGACTATTGAATGTATTTTTATCAATGTTGATTGTTATTTAATTAGTAGTTTTGTCATGCTATTTAAAAAGGTGGCACTTTAAATGGACTGCATTTAAAAAATATTGAACTAACTGGCCATTTGTTATTTAGTTAGTTTTCTGTGGTGAACAGTCTTAAAACGCAAGATTAAACATGAATGAAAGTGTTTTATATAATTTGATTTTATTATAAATTGTATGATGAAAGTTCCTGATATTATATATCTCCAGCATGTTCTCTTGCTTTAAAAACAGAAAGACAGAAAAAATGAATGGATTTATAGCACTTTGAAAAAAAATATATAAAACTTTGGATTTATAAATCAATAACGTTGTTAGATTTGTCAATTATTGTTGAAAATGTTCAGACTGAACCAACTATCTATTATAACAGGATAAATTAAATATTTGCAAAATTTATGGTCTGGGTAAATGTCATTTTTCTGAAAACAATCAAAATGGATTTATAGCATTTTGGAAAAGAGCTATATATGCACTACATTTATTTTCCTATTCTTTATCAACTTGTGTATATATATATATATATATATATATATATATATATATATATATATATATATATATATATATATATATATTTTTTTTTTTTTTTTTACCCACATTTGTAAAAGGTTGGAGTGAAATATAAATAGCCTTAACTAAAATATTCATTTTATTAAAAAATAAATTTAACAACAAAAAGGCCTTTTCTGAATAAGCATTTAAAAGGTCACAGGCAATGGTTGGAGGTGAAACGTAGAATATCAGCTTTATTGGCTAGAAGAACGACCCAAAAGGTGAATTCAATCTTCCTAGTGTCTAATTTGCACCCTAAAATTGAATAAAACTGTTAAAATATACGGTTTTGCCCAATTTCCGAAGGTTTGTTTACATCTCACTTATGTGCACTTTCACCGCCAGGGGGCCATCGTCATGAGGTCATTTAAGGCAAACAGACTGGGAGCAGCTCTATGCGAACCGAGCACACATGTACGGCATTTGGTCGTGAGAGGTTGTGTAAAATGTCTGAAAGCGATAGCAATTTTGAAGTAGGAACTCTCCAAATTGAATACCGAGAGGTGAAGCCATATACGTATGAACCTATGGCCGTTGCGAAGCAATCGGTGAACGTGGCTCACTGGTTTGAGCGTGCAGCCTTGGAATCGGACAGCGACTCGGCCGACTCTGATTGTGGTGAGCCCGGACCTCAACAAGACTTGCGCCCAAACGATTTATCCTGGTAGTTATGATAAATTCCTACTGGTTATAATACTACGGTAAATAAGAGCCCTTCTGAAGAATAATTAAACCGCCTTCCCTAGTGGATATAGGGAACGATTACTGGACAGTGCGCCGGTAGGCCACATTAGCCTGCCATCCACGGTATTATACTATTTATAGCCAACTAAGTGAGGAAATATCCCTTTGTCTCATTTCCACAATGATTGTACAGGATCCCTCAGGATTCTTGACTTGTCAATTGCAAGCAAAAGTAAAAATGTTTACCTCCAATCTTCTTTTTGCTTGAGCGTTGCTGCTCTATTTCTTCTTTGACTGCTTGATTTTGTTTCACGCGCACAATCCACTCTCTCCGCCTCTTCTCCTCTCTCGGAAAAAGGTAAAAACTTCCTGACCCGGTCCCGTTGTTACAGTTCACTGCACAACAATAAGGCATGTTTTTTCTTTGGAAATTCCTGAACGCACGTCTGCACTCAAGCCGAACGGCAATGTAAGTAAACGGAAGTGGACTCAACTCGAGCGGTTTGTTTGGCTTAAATGATGTCACGCGCCGAGTGGTCACGAAAATAGCCAACAGAAATTCGCCACAATCCACGCTAACTTGTATTAATTATTACTTATTAACAATACTTCTTGGGACCAGAAGAAAATTACAGGGTTTTTTTTTTTTAACATTGCCTGGACTGGCCAGACTTCAGATGTTTCCATCGCTGGCCACAATGCACCTCCATTCCATACGAGATGACGCCCTTTCTCATCCATGTTGTCCTGAGATTGTTGTTCAACTCGTCTTTCCATCGTTTTGGAGGTTGCCCGCGTGGTCTTATCCAAGGAATTGGAAACCACTCGACAATTGCGCAAGTCCATCGGTTGTCTCAGTCTGGCGACGCGGCCTGCCCAGTTGAGCTTCCGTCTTTGGTATTCTGCGATCACGTCATTCACTCCGCTTCTCTCTCGTATCACCTCGTTTCTGATGTGCTCCCTCAAGGTCCACCTTTCCATGGCCCTTTGGGTCATACTCAGTCTTTGCTCCTCTTTGCGTGTGGTGGCCCAAGGGGGTAGTAAACACACAAACTCCTGTGCAAGCAGTTCCCAGGATTAAATGTATTTTCCACAGACCAATTTATTTATTCACTTTACTCAAATACAAAGTAAAATGGCAGTAAATCTTTTCTTTTCTTGCGTATTGCATCATGAGGCGTTCCTGGCTTGTAAATCTCTTATCTTCGGTGCATGACACATTCACGCAGCTGAGCATGCTATGAATTAACAACGACAACGGTCTGCGGTGGGGCTACACAATTAAACACTCAGCGAACATTTCTCCATTTGTGTATGAAAATACACTCCAGTAACTCAGTTTGGATTCATTTACAACCAACGGTGTCTTTTGATGCCAGCACGTAACTGAACGAGAGAAGACTGGTTTACCAGAGACAAAATAATCATCTCTGCTTCTGTTCCCTCCGACACACTACTGCCTCCGCCGAGTGCGCGCGCACGCACACACCGCGTGTCGGGGCCGCGGATGAGTTACTCTCCCTTACTCTGTGCATGCGCCGTGCGGCACAAAAAAATGGCAGCCACCATGAAGGAGGGACATCCGGAGTTTTCAAACATTTGCTTAAGTGTGAAATCGCAAAATGGTATTCTAGCGAACAACAAAATAGTAAAGATTCAGAAAAACAAATCATTCAGTGATCATTCTAATAGTGTAATTTCATCCGAACTAGGCCTAACGGTCGATTTAGAACTACAAAAAGTCCGTGTGTCGGACATTTTAAGTACCTTTGTAAAAGTTTTGCAAATGTTGCAGTCAGCATTTAAAATGCTAACTTAAAGTTTTTGTACAAGTTTCATTTGATTTAACTGTCATTTTATTAAATGTGTCTGCTTTTGTAATAAAAAAAAAAAAAAAAAAGTACTGAAAGAAAAAGCAAACACAGCATTGCAATTTCTTATCCATCCATATATTTAAAAAAAAAAAAAAAAAATCCCTCCCTCCCGACTGAAAATTATTTGCTCACCCGGTGGACAGGAAATGGATTTTTTTTAAGGATGGCCTCAGCATATTCTGAAGTTGACCTGTATTGGATGCAATGAGAGCGATGTCGTCTGTGAATCTGAGATGTGTCAGTATCTCTCCGTTGATGTTTATATCTCCATCCCAACTGACCTTTCGGATGATGGACTCGAGACGCGTGATGAGTTTGAGAGAGATGGTGTCCCCTTGTTTGACACCTTTTCCAACTGGGACTGTCATGGGTGATGGTACTTTGATATCTGTTGTACATCCAGAGTTGGCTTCTTTCAGCACATTTATGTACTGAGGCTCAACTCCTTGCGTGTGTAGAGATTTCAGCACTGCATTTATCTCAACGCTATCAAAGGCTTTTCATAATCCACGAAAGTGATGCACAGAGGCAAGTTATATTCCCTCGCACATTCCAAAAGTTGGGCGAGGGTAAATATATGGTCAATTGTGCTGTATTTCCTACGAAATCCGTCCTGTTGTACAAGGGCGATCAAGAAGACCTGCGAAATTATCGGCCAATATGCCTGCTGTCCCATCTCTACAAACTCTACACTAAAATTATAGTCAGACTATCACAACAACTTGATGAGCAACAGCCGAGAGAGCAGGCCGGCTTTCGTAGGAAATTTTTTTTTAAAACATATAAAGTTTCAAATGTGCATAAAATTAAAATCATTGCCTATGAGCTTTAATATATAGATTTAGGCACTGCCTAAAAGTAGAGCTCCCATCTGTTTCTGGATTGTAGAATTTCCTTATATCATAGCCAGCCTCTGTTTTACAACCCCGATTCCAAAAAAGTTGGGACAAAGTACAAATTGTAAATAAAAACGGAATGCAATGAGGTGGAAGTTTCAAAATTCCATATTTTATTCAGAATAGAACATAGATGACATATCAAATGTTTAAACTGAGAAAATGTATCATTTAAAGAGAAAAATGAGGTGATTTTAAATTTCATGACAACAACACATCTCAAAAAAGTTGGGACAAGGCCATGTTTACCACTGTGAGACATCCCCTTTTCTCTTTACGACAGTCTGTAAACGTCTGGGGACTGAGGAGACAAGTTGCTCAAGTTTAGGGATAGGAATGTTAACCCATTCTTGTCTAATGTAGGATTCTAGTTGCTCAACTGTCTTAGGTCTTTTTTGTCGTATCTTCCGTTTTATGATGCGCCAAATGTTTTCTATGGGTGAGAGATCTGGACTGCAGGCTGGCCAGTTCAGTACCCGGACCCTTCTTCTATGCAGCCATGATGCTGTAATTGATGCAGTATGTGGTTTGGCATTGTCATGTTGGAAAATGCAAGGTCTTCCCTGAAATAGACGTCGTCTGGATGGGAGCATATGTTGCTCTAGAACCTGGATATACCTTTCAGCATTGATGGTGTCTTTCCAGATGTGTAAGCTGCCCATGCCACAAGCACTAATGCGACCCCATACCATCAGAGATGCAGGCTTCTGAACTGAGCGCTGATAACAATTTGGGTCGTCCTTCTCCTCTTTAATCCGAATGACACAGCGTCCCAGATTTCCATAAAGAACTTCAAATTTTGATTCGTCTGACCACAGAACAGTTTTCCACTTTGCCACAGTCCATTTTAAATGAGCCTTGGCCCAGAGAAGACGTCTGCGCTTCTGGATCATGTTTAGATACGGCTTCTTCTTTGAACTATAGAGTTTTAGCTGCCAACGGCAGATGGCACGGTGAATTGTGTTCACAAATAATGTTCTCTGGAAATATTCCTGAGCCCATTTTGTGATTTCCAATACAGAAGCATGCCTGTATGTGATGCAGTGCCGTCTAAGGGCCCGAAGATCACGGGCACCCAGTATGGTTTTCCAGCCTTGACCCTTACACACAGAGATTCTCCCAGATTCTCTGACTCTTTTGATATTATGCACTGTAGATGATGATATGTTCAAACTCTTTGCAATTTTACACTGTCGAACTCCTTTCTGATATTGCTCCACTATTTGTCGGCGCAGAATTAGGGGGATTGGTGATCCTCTTCCCATCTTTACTTCTGAGAGCCGCTGCCACTCCAAGATGCTCTTTTTATACCCAGTCATGTTAATGACCTATTGCCAATTGACCTAATGAGTTGCAATTTGGTCCTCCAGCTGTTCCTTTTTTGTACCTTTAACTTTTCCAGCCTCTTATTGCCCCTGTCCCAACTTTGAGATGTGTTGCTGTCATGAAATTTCAAATGAGCCAATATTTGGCATGAAATTTCAAAATGTCTCACTTTCGACATTTGATATGTTGTCTATGTTCTATTGTGAATATAATATCAGTTTTTGAGATTTGTAAATTATTGCATTCCGTTTTTATTTACAATTTGTACTTTGTCCCAACTTTTTTGGAATCGGGGTTGTATTTCTTTACCGTTATATTTACTATACTGTTTCCTCATGTACAAAACATCGGGCGACAACAGCAACAACTTACTCACTACTATACTGTCCCGACTACTCTGGGCTCACGCTAGCCGCTCGCACGTCCGCAAATTGCGAAGTTTTATTCCAATTTGCGAAAAGAAAATCTGTATTTGCATTTTATGCGAAAGTCATTTAAAAGTTTAAGCAAAATCCATCAAACAATTGCGATTTCTCAAGATGAACAGTACCTTTCGTGTCTATCTTCGATGTTTTGATTTATAACCAACGCCCCCGAGTTTCGAAGATTCTTATTGGTTGACCGCAAATTACGTCTTCCAATAGCAGCGCATAGACATATAAACATAGACGCCGCCTTCTGCGTAGAATCATGCGTCATCCTCGCCACCATATTGGATGGGGCAAAGTGGAGATTCTTCAACCGTCTCTGGTATAACGTCTAGACACTAGCCGAGAATAAAGATGCCTCATTCATGTGCTGCGTTTAACTGTACCAACAGGTTTACCGTCCAAGCGCGATCACATGGGATTACCTTTCACAGGTGAGACTGGAAAAATACTTTTCAATACTGTTCCTTCAGTCTTCAGTTTCTCAGCTCATCTCCACCGGGGAGGTGTAGAGTTATAAGCAGTGAGAATTAGATAATACAGTGCCACACTATGATGAACGTTTTTGAACGTATGATGAATGTTTTTAACCTTTCTGAATGTGAAGGAATCAGTGATGTATTTTGTTTTGGTATGATGTTAGAACCTGGCCGAACTCAGTTTGGCCGTCATTCAGAATATTGACGGGTATTTCGCACACTATTTATAACCATCACATTAAAAGTTATATGCGTTGTTTTGATGCCTGTTTGTTTCCCAAATATATATGCGTGTTTGTTAATGGGTGAATAAAAGGCATCGAGTTAAATATTATTGTAGAAAGGGCTTTATGAAGTTCAGTCCATTTACTTGCATTGGTTTACGGGGAAGATTTGCCACATCCAATATGGCGGACACTCTGACGTATCCCAGCAACGGGCCACCAGCTCAATGCGGTGTCTATGTTTATATGCCTACGTAGCAGCGGACCTTACATATAAAAGGATCAATTTCCGAGTTGCGCTGATAATGTCGGCAATTCTCGCTCATTAGTGAACAAGATTATAGCGAGGTTTGTTTAAAATAAATTATCCGACTTTATGTATGACAAACTTATCTAAAAAGTGAGATAACATATTAGAATATTCTGTTAGCTTTCTCAGTTAGGGATAAAAACATTCTAAAGACGCATTTTCTACATAATATCAACCCTGACAGAACTTTGGAAGAACTCACAGATGAACCAGATATATCGACCAAGTGAACCTTGTTTTCAGAGCGTTTTGACGCACATGGTTCAAAGTTTTGACTGCAAGTGTTTCATTTGAGAAATTAAATGGTGAATATCATTATATTTGGGTTATGAGATTAATTTATAAGAAACAACCATTGATTTTAACTCCCTGAGCTCCCTTCATCCTACCTATAAAGACACCCCCCTCCCCCTAAACACACACACCTCAATAATGAAAACACACACACGCGAGGCAATACCAGTGGTTGAGATGTTAAAATAGAATTTTGAAAAAAATAAAATAAAAAATAAAATTAATTTAGCAAGGACAGCCACTGATATTGGTCAGGTCAGACACTGATGTTGGCCAGGCCAACTTGGCCAGTTCAAATTTATACATGACCCATAGGTGTGATAAATCCCTGATAGAGTTGGAAGCCACTCACCATGCAGTTATGTTACACAGCCAGTCAGCATACTAGAGGGTGACTAAGGGCTAAAAGGTGCATAGATGGCAAACAATGCAAAGCACATCACACCAGATGTTAGATATCTCATCTCATTATCTCTAGCCGCTTTATCCTTCTACAGGGTCGCAGGCAAGCTGGAGCCTATCCCAGCTGACTACGGGCGAAAGGCGGGGTACACCCTGGACAAGTCGCCAGGTCATCACAGGGCTGACACATAGACACAGACAACCATTCACACTCACATTCACACCTACGCTCAATTTAGAGTCACCAGTTAACCTAACCTGCATGTCTTTGGACTGTGGGGGAAACTGGAGCACCCGGAGGAAACCCACGCGGACACGGGGAAAACATGCAAACTCCGCACAGAAAGGCCCTCGCCGGCCACAGGGCTCGAACCCGGACCTTCTTGCTGTGAGGCGACAGTGCTAACCACTACACCACCGTGTTAGATATAATGAAAAATATGGACTCCGTAAACCAGATTAAGCGGGTTAAATTAAACACACAATTTCATTACATATATACAGTTGATGAAATGATCAAAATAAGAGGATTCAAGAATAAATAAGCATGCTATGAACATAAATCAAGAACATGGAAAGACAAAGGCAGGAAACAAGCTTGCAAACACTACTGAAACACCAACAAACTACAATAATTCATTTTTCAATATTATGTCAGTGCAAGAAATATTTAGAAGTATAACATATCTTGCTAAAAAAAAATTACTTTGCTAAAAAGAAAATTGTTCTTTTAGCATTTCTTGCTAAGCGAAATTGCAAATTGCTAAAGAAAAATTTGAGTCTTTAGCACTTTTCGCTAAAACAATTTGGGTCCTAGAGTGAGCACAGCTACTACTCTACTTCACTACTCACTTCAACTAGTTGTTGGGTTTCCTGTGGTGGCAGGGGCACACAGGACTGAAACCATCAGAAAACAACTCGATGAGTTTCTTTATGTATCCCCACACTCTGCCTATGGGGCTCCACCCGCGCAGGAGCTCTGCTATGAACAGGTTTACCTGCATTTGCTTCAGCTTTCGGCAGTCTGTAAAAAAGAGAGCACCAATTTCTTTGTAAATCTGTTTTTATAAGTCAATTGAAGAACAGCTCTTTCCCATTTTACATTTTTTTTTGCATGCACGTGTGTGTTTTTGCAGCATTAGAGCCATGTTACTTCTGCCTAGGGTGAAGTCAACTGTATTCCAGCTTGTGTGTGGTATCTGCTATCTAAATGCAATTACAGCTAGAAGAGAAGAAAAAAAAATGCTTATGTCGCCTGATAATTATGATTTTTTTTTAAATTTCAATTCGAATAGTCATAAATTTGTATCATAATTTGTTTGTACTGATATTTTGTTACATGTCTAGCGCTGAGGGTAAAATGTATGAAACTGTTAACCAAAGTGAAAACAAACTAAAATGATGTGCTTTTAAACGAATTAGTCAACTCAGAATTCTAATACAAAATAAATCTTGGCCCCACCAAAGAGCAGATGTTAATTATAAAGATTAATGTGCGGGTCAATCAGCTTGGATTTTTTTGCTTTAATGATTCAGGCAAGCCACAGCAAGCAAAAAGACATCTCTTTTTAACAAGGTGACTAATCATGCACACAATACTTTCTCAAACTCCTTAATCCTGAGTGGGTATTAAGTACTTCTGTTTCCCTCATCAATGTGTGTAAGCAGAGAACGAGAGATGAAAATGGAGAAACTTAAATCCATCAAATAAAAGTGCTATGAAAAGGAGATAATGCTATAATCAAGTCTTTCTCTTGCTGAAATTGTAGTATGAAGAATGGCCCTCTCAGTATGAACCAGAAGTGCATTAGCATCAGTGCAAAGCTATACCTGAACAGCTTTATGCTTCGAGGATTACCTATATCCTGGTTCCCCTAAACTGCATACTAATGCAAATGAAGCTCTTCCAGGGCCCTTATTCTAAAAACATGGATGCAAACAGCGCACCTTTTGGCGGATGCCGCCTTTTTCATGGCTGTCTGGGGGACTTGTGTGAATCGTGCAGATCCGAGGCGTGTTTTTTTTTTTTTTTTTGGGGGGGGGGGGGGGGGGGCGCGTTGGAGTGTCCGATTATAATTTCATCAGAGTAAATTCTGTATTAAAATTACTAAATAAGCAAATGCCGTTACAGTCCATGAAACATAGGAAGTATGAGAAGAAATCAGAAAGCTGCGCACGTAAAACCAATTGGCTGAGCGCCATTATCTGCTGCTGGCTGCACTTCACCGCACACGCAAGGATTTCCATCAGTCCAACGCAAGTTACGTAATTGGCTTTACGTGCGCAGCTTTCTGATTTACTGTTTTCTTCTCATACTTCCTATGTTTCATGGACTGTAACGGCATTTGCTTATTTAGTCATTTTAATACAGAATTTACTTTGATGAAATTATAATCAGACACTCCAACACCCACCCACCCACCCCCCCCCCCCCCCAAAAAAAAAACCCTCATCGGATCTGCACAATTCACACAAGTCCCCCAGACAGCCGTGAAAAAGGTGGCATCCGCCAAAAGGTGCGCCGTTTGCATCCATGTAAAAAGGAAATTCAAAAAGATCCCCAGGATTTTACATTAGAGTAGGAGACTAAACAGATACTGGAAAGAAAACTGGGTACTTAGGAAGATTCTCAGCTTGTATTTTTCATGCACACACACACACACACACACTCTAAATCAAACCGTAAATAATAAAAATACAGTAAATAGCCCTATTCCACGTCTGTAGTAATTCATATTATAGCAAGAATCGCTCAGCTGCGTAAAGATAAACATCCATCATTACTTTAAGACATGAAGTGACTTAATAAAAATAAATAAAATCCACTGAATTAGAAGGTGTGTTCAAACTTTAGTATACTAACTTCTGCAGCATACATTTTAATTTGGACAGCATGACAAGCACATAAGTGCAGGATTTACATCTGTAGGGGTTAATGAACAGATTCAGCTGAATGTCTTAAGAAATGACAGCATCAGGACAATTCAATCCACTTACATTAAACCGTATTTGGATACTGAGGCCATTTTACAGAAGTCAGGATATAGATTTGATCCATACTGAGCAGCATCAGTGGCAACGCCAGCAAAGAAAAACTCTGATACCCCTTTTCCACCAAATCAGTTCCAGGGCTGGTTCGGGGCCAGTGCTGGTGCTGGTTTACAACTCGTTCAACTTGCGAGCCGGCTGAGAACCAGTTTGCTTCTCCATAGCTCGCAGTGCTAAGGGGAGCCACGTCAGTTACGTCGCTGCGTTTGCATAAACCTTGGCGCGAATATCGAAGTGACAACAACAACACGGAGAAGAAGCAGCAACAACAATAATGGATGACTTCGCGTTTGTACAGCTGCTGCTTTGCGGTGCTTAAAAATGGCGACCTTTCGCAGTCTTGCAATTGTTGTTGGTCTTAACAACTCCGCCCCCCCGCTGACGTAAGCGGTTCTTTCCTCTGGCCCAGCAGAGAGTTGGTGCTAGCCTGGAACCGGTTTTTCTGGCCCCAGCACCAGTTCTTTGTCAGTGGAAACAGAAAACCCGGGTCCAAACTAAGCACTGGCCCCGAACCAGCCCTGGAACTGCTTTGGTGG
Source organism: Neoarius graeffei (assembly GCF_027579695.1). NCBI lineage: Eukaryota > Metazoa > Chordata > Actinopteri > Siluriformes > Ariidae > Neoarius > Neoarius graeffei. Next base: position 82,418,159 of record NC_083570.1, on the reverse strand, counting down.
AAAAGGGGCATGAGGAATACAACACAGAGGAACCGGACTCAACAAGGAACCCATGCTCTTTAAGGTGACGCCCGACAGTGGGCTTGTTTAAACAAAGGGATGGCTGTTGTACTGAATATCAGCACTGGCTGCTATTCAGTCGTAGCTGGTCACAGCTGTGCTGATATTCAGTACAACAGCATGACGTCGAATGCGATCTTGCTTTTATACAGCGGTTCTATAAACAAGAAATTAATCTCTCAAGTGAGTGGCATTTGGGACACAATATGACCAAATGTTCTGTTCATGATTGCTCCGTGAGCGGAAATAGATCCTGAAGATACCACACTGACGTTATAGCATTTTGGCTAGCAGGTTAGCTGATGTCACGGAATGTCAACACTACCATAGTAACTGTTTCAAACTTGGGAGTGGAATTTTACATGCAGGACACAGACGAGTGGAGTGATGCACACAGTGAAACACCCCAGTGCTGTCATGTGAAACATCAGCTCTCCTGGAACACCACTCGACCAAATCAGATTAGTGGACTGGAACTAACTGCTGTATAAAAACAAAAACAAATTATAGTATACGTGTGCAAACAGTACATGCGTCAATATGGCCTGTGCACTCATATTTTACAACTGTTTGTTCTTACAGTCAGAACAGAACTCGTCAAAAAAAAAAAGCTTTTAAATACATTGCTCCTCCCACCTGGAATAATTTACAGAAGGAACTGAAACTGACCGAGCTGATCACTATGGGGAAATTTAAGTCCATTTTAAAATGTTCCAAAACACAGCACTATTGGGCAATGCGATTGTTTTTCAATTTGCTCTGGCACGGATTTTGAAATTGTACATGTTCTATCCGTGACCTTATATTGCATAGAAACTGGATATTACAGTTTATTCTATCCACATTTCACTGGATATGAGCAATCGTGCACTCCGATTGGTTACTCTATCAGCTCATATACTGTGAGTAGAGAAAAACAAAATGGCAGCGTGCATCAAGTCAGATATAATCACTATCAAGTATTTGAGAGAAACAGAAATGGCTAAAAGAATGTAGCCCCCCCAAATCTCTCCTGTTCCACACTCCAGCCCAGCTGGTGGTGGTAATGCACCTTTAAGTTGGTTTGCCAACCGCCAAAGAAGAAGAAACTGGCAGACCAACCGAGGGCGAAGTAAAAGCTCTACTCAAAAATCTCATCTCATCTCATTATCTCTAGCCGCTTTATCCTTCTACAGGGTCGCAGGCAAGCTGGAGCCTATCCCAGCTGACTACGGGCGAAAGGCGGGGTACACCCTGGACAAGTCGCCAGGTCATCACAGGGCTGACACATAGACACAGACAACCATTCACACTCACATTCACACCTACGGTCAATTTAGAGTCACCAGTTAACCTAACCTGCATGTCTTTGGACTGTGGGGGAAACCGGAGCACCCGGAGGAAACCCACGCGGACACGGGGAGAACATGCAAACTCCACACAGAAAGGCCCTCGCCGGCCCCGGGGCTCGAACCCAGGACCTTCTTGCTGTGAGGCGACAGCGCTAACCACTACACCACCGTGCCGCCCTACTCAAAAATAAATAAATAAAATAAATAAAAAAAGTGGGGGCAGCAGCAAAATATGGAATAAAAGTATTTCATGGTGAGAATGTATATTTTTCAAGAATTATTATTATAGCATTTTTCACAAATTGCTCCATCATTTTGCTGGTTTGTTTACATTCTAAGCGGAAATGACTGTCAGATGTTTTGTATGAAAAGTTATCAAATTTGCAAAAACTAAAAATACTCCATTTCACAATCCAGGGAATGTGGATAGAATAAAGCAGTTGTTCCAATCAATCAATCTCTGTACTATGCGCCTCGTCGGCTATCAGCTCATGCACAACTCCGTTTCGTGGAATAACAATTATTTTTTTCGTGGTCCTGTTTCCATCAAATCCTGCGCTCCGATTGGCTGGCGAGCGGGTCTGTATCCTACGGTACGGACCCCAGTTACGGACCTCTGGCGACTCGCTCGTTCACAACAACAAAACATAATAGCAATTTGTGTCAACATTTATCTAAGATTTATTTATAAGATTATCAAAAATCTTATAAACTTTTGCCAGCATTTCTCAGGAGAATAGCATTAATTTTACAGTATGGATAGCGATAACGACAGTGTTCACAGCGAAAGCGAGTTTTACTGCCTGAGGAAGAATAAAAGAAAACATTTCAGGAGAAAGCTAAAACCTCTAACTTGCTAACGCTGAGCAAAAACATGTCCAAATGCTGAATGACTCCTATTTGTATAAATAGGGGACTACATAGGCGGCAAAATGTAGTTGTTTTCCTGCCATGGAAGTGCACTTGTATACCGAGGAGGAAGCCATTTGCATTACAGCCGTGAATGAGGATTCAAAATGGCGGCTCAGCTCGGTTTTCCCTTTCGGGCGCTCTCGTTTTCTGTTAGGATTTGGTAAAGAAAAAAAATTAAATATATTATTTACCAGCTTAAGGTCGGTCCGTATGGTGAAATACCGTGACCTCGGCCTTGAATACTGGCCTAGAGGGCCCCGATCAGTACTTTCAAGACCTCGATCACGGTATTTCACAATACGAACCTCCCAGCTGGTAAATACAAGTTTTTATTTTACTCTTATAACAATGGTTGCTGCTTTCTTGGCCAGGTCACTCTTGAAAAAAAGAGATTTTAAATCTCAGTGAGTTTTTACCTGGTTAAATAAAAGATCAGTTAAAATTCAAACCATGTTAAAAGTTTGGATTATCACAGTTAAGGATTTTTTTAAAAATTGTCAGTGCAAGTTATTAATAATCTGATGGTCTATACAGATGGAGATGCATGCTATATTTACTAAACCAGTAAATGGAAACACTGAAATGAATGCTCCATCCAAGAACTGCCACAGCACCCCACAGTGGGTGTAACATCACTTCTGGTGTAAAAAGGCTTTAATTTGTAAACCCGAGTTATCTTAGTTGTACTGAAATGTATTCTTTGTCAGGAGAGCTTCTTGAGAGTAAAAACTTAATTGCAGACATAGCTGTCACTGGAAAAGAAAAGAAAATGCGTTTCCTGTGGACATAAGGGATAAGAAAATCCCCAGAAGTGATCTCGGTATTTCAATACTAATGCTACAAACGGGCGGATATTCAAATTGCAAAATAAGCAATAAAATATGAAAGACTGGGAAGAAATTCTGACCTGAAGATGAAATTAGAGCTTAGTCCTACCAGGCTGACTCTACATCCAGATCATTTCAAATCTGTTTCATGAACACTGCCTTGAGGAAGAGGAATTCATGGTGTAGAGGATGAAGAGGAGTTACTGCACAAAAGCGGTGGTCCACCAGATGTACATCAGAAAAAGGAACGATAAAATGCAGGTAAAGCAATGACTGAATTTAGCTCAGTCTGCCCTCAAAGAAGAAAGGACAGGAAGTGCAGCTGTAACCGTCCTTTATATACAGCCAGTCTGACCTGGAGGGTTAAAATAAAAAACACAATACCCCAGGATTTTAATCTGCACTGCCCTTTCCCCAGTGATGTAACGTTATATTTTTCCTGCTACTCATGAATCAATATACTTTGGCTTTGGACTCGTTACCACGTGGGATTTAAAGGCAAATCGCTTCTCCCTCTCTGTGAAATAGACATACAGGCAGATATATTTTCACTTTTTTTTTTTAAAAGGCTCTTAGATTTAAAAATAAATAAAACTCATTTAATGTGGTTTTATGATCTTATCACACCACTGTACTTTGTTTTAATTTTTTTTTTACTGTTTTATACATCATATACTAATAAGCAATATATAATAATTAAGGATTGAAGAGGTTCCTAAGGTACAGAAGGTATAGAAAAATGCTACATAAATAATGATCACTTATTATACACAAGATTGTGTTTTATATATAAAAACAAAAATCTTAGAAAAGGAAGTGAAAATGGGTGCGTTTCCATTTCTTCATACTTGAACAGAGAAATGATTGACTTAAATGGCAATAAACTATCAGCGGTCAGGATGGTTGCTATTGTGATAAATAACAATGCAAAGTTATGACTATTCGAATCAATGAAATAAAAACGAAGCGCGATCATCATCAGGCTGAGTAATCGCTTAAGAAACAGACCCAAGATGGGAAGGAGCTGTTGTGTGACTGACTGCACAAACAGATTTAACAAGAAACCAGCGCTCCCTTTTTACAGACTGCTGAAAAGAAATGTGGATAGCACAAATGTTCATAAAAGCTTATTAAGAAAAGGCCTATTTGTTATTCATTTTACATTAAAAAAGGGAATATTTTAGTTAACAGGCTATTATATTTTACTCCAACCTTTACAAATGTAGGTATATAATTACTGCTGGTTAAGATTTTTTTTTATTTTTATTTTACAAAAGGAATATGTAAAAAGTTGATCAAGAAAAGATGTTGCAATTTTTGGTAATACATTTCTAATTTAAAAAAAAAAAAATTTTCCCAAAAACATCATGGGAAAATCAAATCTTGAACCCAATATCATGAAACCAGGTGAATCATTACATGCCTAGTCTTTAAACATATCCAGCAGCATCAAGCTCATGTGTAGAGATTTGTTTTTGTGTATGCTTCTTAAAGTGCATATTCTGGACCAATTCCGTTTGTTTGTTTTTCTTAAAAATATGAAAGTATGTCCCTTTACACACTCATCCAGAAGGGTAATTTTGCACAAGGCCATCTGTCTACAGCAGAAAAAAATAAAATGCATCTGGAAAAATCCCAAGGGAGTCTGGAGCCAGATTCGTGACGTTACCTGCGGAAGCGCCAGCAGGCTGCGAGAGTTTTGCACGGTTTCAGTGCACAGCCTGTGTAGACCAAGCGCTCCCATTTCTCTCTCATTGTCCGGTCTTTTGGAAAACGATGAGTACTAATCCCATCAAGATTGGTGTTGCTACACCCTCCTACGATACATCTGTTAACCATTTTAATAATTACGCGATAATGTTGAAGAAATTTGCAGAAAACCACCAGGTCGTTTTCTCATAAACAAACCAGCGCTGACGTAGGATTCAGAAGGAGGCGTCCCGCACGCGACATCACGAAAATCAATCAGTGCGTTTACATGCACATAGAGAAAATCGAATTTCTGCCGTTGTTCGACTGAAATCGAAGTTCTAAATGGCATGGAAACACCTTAGCTCGGCTGAAATCGAACCGAACTTGATTTCTCGTAATCGAGCTACGCGACCTAGATTATGCGATTGTAGCCGAGCTACTTAGTGCATGTAAACCCTATCGAGCTACAGAGTCGAGCTACTTACTTCAGCACTGCCCCTTCCGGAAGTGACGAGACCACAAGCGGGAAACACAACAGCCTCGGTCGGCATGACAACAGCATGAATCTTTTCTTTTTGTGGCATTGTTTGCACTGTTAAAATTTAGCTCACTTACTGTATCACCAAATACATCTGTACAGCTGTTGCATAGCTGTGAATTGTGTACATAAACAAGCCATTGTGTGCGCGCGCGCGTCTCCAACATCTGAAGAATGTCAATAAAAACAAAACAATTGAACTTTGTGTATTTATTAAGACAAGTTAAATTGTAAGCAAAAAATGGACTTTAGAAAAATATACAATTGTGCAAAATAAGTTGTCTTACAAAACAGTGGTCTGTGCAGGACAGTTTGTAGCCATACAGTCTGTTAGAGCAAGCCTAACAGCTTGAGCACGGAACTTGTGAACATGGAACTGGCGCCAGTGTTGCCAGATTGGGCGGTTTTAAGTGCATTTTGGCGGATTTGAACATGTTTTGGGCTGGAAAACGTCAGCAGTATCTGGCAACGCTGCTGATAACTTTGTTCATACTCTTGAATAGCTCTTCTTCATGACGACAACCGGAAGTGTACCAACACGATGGGGCGTGTAGCGCCACCTGTGGCTCGGGTGCACAATGTACCTCACACAATAGCTCCATTTCCTTGTGTGCATGTAGGATTGGATTTCTCTGGCACCCCTGCTGGGACCCTTAGCTCGATTACCGACAGCAGCTCGATTTGGATGTGCATGTAAACGTACTGAATGTTTGCTGGGAAATCCAAATGCCAAGTTTTTTCAGAGGCAGACCAATTTGCCTCAAATGGCTTAATTTCAACTGAATTTTTGATATTGCGCAAGGTTAAAAAAAAATAATAAATAATAATAATAATAATAATAATAATAATAATAATAATAATGAGAATGCAGAATGTTACAGATATTTGACCAAAGTTTAATATAAAATAGGAGAATTACATTGATCTTGCTCCTGAATTTACCTGTGATATGCACTTTAAACAAAATGGGTGCTTGGTGGCTTTGGTATCATTTCATTTAGCAGTGACATACAATAAGATTTAATGCAAATATTCTAGTTTTTGATTGAGCAGCATAACATGGAAAAAGTAACCGAGCTCACGAGTCTGATACAGCAGCTGTAACCATTCAGCCCTACAGTGCAAAACAGGCTTTTAGGTCCTGCTCCAATTTTTACTCTGATCTATTCTATCAGTTCTGCTTCCTCTTGGGAAGTGTACCCGAGCAACCGCATACAAGAACACACTTTCATTAATGATGTGAGAGTACTCCTTTCACCTGGCACTTCAAGCTGCAAAAGAAATCTGAGCAGGTACACGTTTCTACAACCGGACATGTTCAGAAACGTTCATTAATAATGAGTCAGTGCATCTCAACACTGAGGCACACTCCCTACTGAACTTTCTCTCTTTAATTCAGGATATACGAGATATCACAGGTTTGCTTTCTGGAAAGAGCTATGAAAGTTCTATCACTGTATTTTGGCACAGCAAATAAAGAATGAACGCGTGAACAGACACTGCAAGATGTTCTCTTGTTATCCTTTTGGAAATCTTGGTATAAGCTACATATATACTACCGTTCAAAAGTTTGGGGTCACCCAGACAATTTTGTGTTTTCCATGAAAAGTCACACTTTTATTTCCCACCATAAGTTGTAAAATGAATAGAAAATATAGTCAAGACATTTTTCTGGCCATTTTGAGCATTTAATTGACCCCACAAATGTGATGCTCCAGAAACTCAGGCTACATCCACACGACAACGGCAATGAGATTTAACAAAAAATTAATAAATTATATATCGTCCACATGGGCAATGATCAGTAAAATATCAGGTACATATGGCAACGCAACGCTTGCTGAAAACAATGCAATACACATGCCACACCTCTAGGTGCGCTGTAAGACGGTCCCATCAGAGACACCAGAATAATAGAAGTAAGGATGCATGCGCATAAAATATTATGCGCGAGACTTCATATTAGCCACAGTCAGAAAAATCTGTTCATAAAATTACGTTATAATGACCAAATACAATGAAAAGTATTTTTCCAGTCTCACCTGTGAAAGGTAATCCCATGTGATCTCGTTTAGACGGCAAACCTGTTGGTACAGTTAAATGCAGCACATGAATGAGGCATCTTTATTCTCCGCTTTGCCCCATCCAATATGGCGGCGAGGATGACGTATGATTCTACGCGGAAGGCGGCGTCTTTAATGGTCCGGAATAAATTGAATGCTACACATTGATGGATTAATTTGTTCTTCTACGCCCTTTTTGAGGAATGTATTGTAGGACTTAAACCAACATCTGAAGGTGAGATCGCTCCTTTTTTTTTTCCCAGCGGGATTGACTCTGCCCTAAGGGCTATTCTCTCTCTCTCTTGCTCTCTCACTTTGCACCATTACACAATAAATATTCACAGTGAAAATATTTTGTAAGCGCATTTCATGAACCAAGTTATAGGATTTGTTGACAACTCCCATCGAGTTCGTTACACTTCTACCCGGCGTGAAGCACATGTGGTTGTGACGTCATCGTAAACAAATCCATTCTACTCATCCAGACGACTTCACAATGGCGCCGTTGCCAAATCTTTCCACTCTGGAACCCGTTCTCAAAAGATTTCGTTTTGGGGCACCCAAAACGCCGGTGCCGTGTGGACGCCAGGCCGAAACGATAAACAATTTTATCAGATTCACCTGAATCCATTGCCGTGTGGACAGGGCCTCAATCTGCTCAAAGGAAGGTCAGTTTTATAGCTTCTCTAAAGAGCTCAACTGTTTTCAGCTGTGCTAACATGATTGTACAAGGGTTTTCTAATCATCCATTAGCCTTCTGAGGCAATGAGCAAACACATTGTACCATTAGAACACTGGAGTGAGAGTTGCTGGAAATGGGCCTCTATACACCTATGGAGATATTGCACCAAAAACCAGACATTTGCAGCTAGAATAGTCATTTACCACATTAGCAATGTATAGAGTGGATTTCTGATTAGTTTAAAGTGAGCTTCATTGAAAAGAACAGTGCTTTTCTTTCAAAAATAAGGACATTTCAAAGGGACCCCAAACTTTTGAACGGTAGTGTACTTGCTGGACACAATTACACTCATGGAAATTTGATGGTCCACAATAAACAGAGACTGTAAATCATGTTTGTATAGTCAATGATTAGCAGCAGCATCTGCCACTCCTTACAACGCCAGGCTATGTACACAAACCACGCTCGGGTTGGAGCTAAACCTTGGAGAATCGGTTCCTTCTAAGGAACATCAACACGTTTCCAACTGATCGTACCAAGTCAATGCTGGAGTCCCCCCCTCAATGTTTTTTAAATGATTATAAAAATGCAAATGTAGAGGAAACCTGAGAAAAGGAAAAGCAGCAGCATACCCAGTCAAAATAAAAGCTTAACTAGGAAAAAAAGCCAGCTCCGTGCAATGGCAGGAAAGGAAACCTGCACTCTGCTGGCCTGCCTCTTTTATTTAGTCTATTGGTAGAGGCGAAATCACCCATTCAGCAAGCTTAACAATGAGACTGGTCTTCGTCTGCGTCTTTAAAAGCCCAACATTTCTCAGTGGAAGCATGACAACAATTGAGTAGAACTAACCTAAATAAGACGACAGTTGAATGTGATTCCCATACTGCAAGTAATGGCGCAGTGAGAGAGCCAGGAAAGAGTAGGTCATCAGCAGTGCCTAGCTTCCCCTATTCAAGAAGCTAATTTATTTTAGTCATTTTTTTTATTATACCTGATTGTGGGCATGTCTGCAAAGAGATTAATTCTGACTTGTGTCCCAGAGCAACAACAAAAAAGGTCACCTTTATATTAAAAAACCTTTTATTTAAACCCCATTTTGTACCAATTTCCCACCCAGTGCCTAGCTGTTGACAACAATTACCCCTCTTCTACCAAGGCAGTTCCAGTACTGGTTTGGAGCCAGCACCCAATCTCGAACCAGTTCTTCGCATTTCGACAGTCAAAGAACAGGCTCTTGGCCAGGGGAAACTGGTTCCAGAGTGGTACCAACTCTTTGCAGGTCTAGAACCAAGAACTGCTTACATCCAGGGCTAGGGTGGGATTATCATGACCAACAAAACCAGCTAAAAAACACCGTAACGGTCATTTCCAATTCCCCCTCGTAGTATCTAGTCTGACTAATCTGAAGGAGGAGGAGAGGATTGTTATTTTTCTTGGTGCTACCGGTGCTAGCATGGCAGGTTAGAGGTGCAGGCTAGCAGTGCTACAATTGGGGCTAGTGGTTGACAAAGTGGAGACATGTACAGTAATGTAATGATGTTGCTCTATGGTGACTCAAGCCCATGGAAAAGCAAACTAGTTCTCAGAAGGTTCACAAGTTGAACCAGCTCCGAACCTGAACTAGTACCTACTTCATATTGGTGGAAAGGGGGTAAATCAGAGAGGATCAGGGCTAGTACATTCATGGTTCGTCCCAAGACATGTGAAGCCACATTGTCCATTTGAACTACTGCTCATGTTATGACAGCGTAACACACCCAGAGGGAAAGTGCCATCTACCCACTTCTGCATACATTAACCCACAGATCTCACAATTGGTTAGTGTCACTGCGATCGACAGGAAAGAGAAAATATAACATCAAACTCAAACAGCACGGCCAGTTCTGCTGTCTTGGATTCCTGGCCACAGATAGCGTTCGTGTTGCTAGGTTTTAAACTCCTGATGATATGGCAAACACTCTTCTGCTGTACCCAAAAACCATGGTTAGAAGCTGTGGAAACAAAGTCTCATAGTATAATTTCTATTAAAAACTTCTAACAAACTGAATATTTGCCCAAGTACGAGTTTGAAAAAAAAGATAAAATTAGTCCAAGTTAAACAAATCCGTAGCATCATGAAAGAGGGTTCAATACGACCTGCATCAGACCAGGGCATAGGACATCCCACAAACATGTAGTAAACCTGCTCAATGCTCACTTACTCCTTTTCCATCATCACTTTTACAAAACACATTTTTAAAAATTTATTGGAAGGACGGTGAAGGACCCCTTACTCAGACTGCCTTCTATCAGCTGGTCAGTCAGGTATTAGATCTCCTGTTCTTGAAGACAGACATTAATAGGACTCTTCGAATTGCTTTTCCAGTCAAGAGGCTTTTATTTATTTATATAAAATTTTATCTGTAAAGTATCTCTTGGACCTGAAATGCACCTCACTCAAAGTTCAACAGGCTGACGATTCCACACAAGAGGAACATGCTGAAATTTTGTGGGTTATTTGGAAAGGGAGGAAACATTGAATCTACAACAGCAGGATATGATTCATGTAAATGTTTACACACACACACAAAATGTATACGAAAGGTGGGTTCATGAATTTCTTAAGTCAAAACCAGCTTTGCGATGTTTGGTGAAGATCTCACATTCTGGAAGCCATCACTATCTACTCAAAAAAAAAAAAAAAAAGACCCAACACCCCACCCCACTCGGGTCTCTGTTACACACCAAAACTCTTTAAATGGAAGAAAAAGCACTCGATTTGGACCAAAAACAGCCAACCACTCCTGACAAACCTCCTATTCTTTTATTAACATTCAGTGAAGGAGAGAACACTGACAGGAAGTACAATTTGCACTGTAGATCGCTTTGTAAAATCAAAAAGATAACTGAAGTTAACACCAAAAATCACTGACTATTCCTTAAAACTAAAAGCCTCATGCACACACACTTATGCAAACACAGTGCATTCAAACTCTGAAGTGAAAGAGAGATAGTATCCTAACAATACAAGAGTTTATTGAGCAACTAAATGCACTGCATGTTGGACTGAAATCGCATTTCCTGTAAGGGATAAAAACACAAGAGTGGCGTGTTCTAGGAAAATCATCATTGTTAGGGCGGCCGGATGCAAAGCAGAGCTATATTTACCATCCCAGAGTTCATTATTTTCCAATACTGGAGTGTCCTGGAGTGTTTTATTCCTCTTACACCATAGCTATTTGTCAACAATTAAAGAAAAAAAAATCAGTTTATAGTTGCATTCAATACAAGATATCTGAGAGACAGTTTAGTTCCTGTTATCATGTTTGCTATAGCAGCTATAAACAGTCATTCACTCACAAGCCTCTATTTCTCCTCCCTTTCTTGAAGTTAATAAAATAAATAAATAAACCTGCACCACCACACCCCGGGACATGGAAAGACTTTCCTGTGGCCGACACTGGAGACGCCTCCCACAAACGTTTAATAAATATCTCCTTACAGCTCCACCAGATCAATGTGTTCGCCTTTGTTAAATAACTTTTTTTCAACCGTTTATTATGTGGCTTGGTTTGTGTGGAGTTTGCGCCATACTAGTCTCTGTAAATGTGCTGTTACTATGGAAACAATATATTCAATCGAGCACATCAGTATAAACCTGTGGTTTGCCTTGCAGCTGGAACTGCTGTCAGAACTGCTATTATAGGAAATTAAATCAGCTCCTTCTGACCAATCAGAATCGAGAATTCAAAAGCACTGTGTTACAAGTGAATATAATAAAGCCTCACCTGAATGGCACAGTGACCCTGAGCCATGTACTTTAGTATGTGGAGACAAGCTCAGGCAAAGAAAAGTGCTCTGCGTTGATTCCACTGTGTATCCTTGGTACAATAAACGTCACTACAAAAAGGCTTAGTGAAAAGGCTCTTAACTGAAAAGCTCCTCAAGATGGCATGAGGATGAAGATTAAGGTTCAAAGTGAAACTCCGTCTCAATTTGGACCAGTTTTTTTTAGTAAGCAAAAGTATGATAAATAAATGGGGCGGCACGGTGGTGTAGTGGTTAGCGCTGTCGCCTCACAGCAAGAAGGTCCGGGTTCGAGCCCCGTGGCCGGCGAGGGCCTTTCTGTGTGGAGTTTGCATGTTCTCCCCGTGTCCGCATGGGTTTCCTCCGGGTGCTCCGGTTTCCCCCACAGTCCAAAGACATGCAGGTTAGGTTAACTGGTGACTCTAAATTGACCGTAGGTGTGCATGTGAATGGTTGTGTGTGTCTATTGGCCCTTTTCCACTACCCTTTTTCAGCTCGACATGGCTCGCGTTTCGACTACCTCAGAGCAGCACGACTCAGCTCACTTCTGCCCTGCTCAGCCCCCAAAACTCGCACGGTTTTGGAGTGGGGCTGAAGCGAGCCAAACCGAGCCGAGTGGGGCTAGGGGCGTGAGGAGACACTCCCCTGTGCACTGATTGGTGAGGAGGAGTGTCCTCACATGCCCACACACGCCCCGCGAGCATGCTGGGATCTGTAAACACCGTAAACCCGGAAGAAGAATAATTACGAATTACGAGAATTTCTGAAGCCTTATGCGCCTCGCCTCATCTATACGCTCTTGCCAGTATCTGTTGGCGCTGTCGGTGACAACAAGCCACAGCACCAAGACCAGCAACACTAACGACTCCATGTCCTCCATGTTTATTGTTTACTATCCGGGTCATGAGACTACCACTTAAAAGATTGCTGATGGCACTGTTTGCGCCGCCTAACGACATCACATGACGTCCACCCACTTTCGGTAACTCCACCCAATGTGTCCACCCACTTCCAGCCAGCACGGTTCAGCGCGGTTGTAGTCGAAATGCAACTCCAACAGCCCCGCTCGCCCAACTCAGCACGGCACGGCTCAGCCCGACTCAGCCGTGTTGGTAGTGGAAAAGCGACATATGTATCAGCCCTGTGATGACCTGGCGACTTGTCCAGGGTGTACCCCGCCTTTCGCCCGTAGTCAGCTGGGATAGGCTCCAGCTTGCCTGCAACCCTGTAGAACAGGATAAAGCGGCTAGAGATAACGAGATGATAAATAAAGGCAATGTCAATATAAAAAAATAAATAAATAAATAAAAACCGCTGATGGACGTGAAAAATGAGAGCATAGCAGCTGAGGTTTAGAACAAGAGATAACTGGACAGAACTTCATACACAGACTATGGGGATTATGTTAACTAGGAGTAATGAAAGATGTGATGGTGAATTATTCCTTAAAATCAGGCTGAAACGTGAAACCTGGAGCGATGACACTTGATAAAGTTTGGGGAAATGCTGGATGCTGAATTTAGTTCTTCAACTCTGCTGCAAAGTAAATTTGGCCCTCCTGATCTCTACGTCTAAGCGTGGGAAGTTATTTTATGCTCTCTCTCTCTCTCTCTCTCACACACACACACACACACACACACACACACACACACACACACACACTCCTTGCCAACAGTAGGGAGGCGTGCCCCTAGAGAGGACTAGAATGGTTTGTTTACATGGTGTGTGCTCATTTCCAAGGTCAGTACAACCTGGGAAGGCCCCGGAGAACCGGTACTTTTTTCCACATGGGTTAGAACGATCTCATCTGCCTTGCATGTGTCTGCTGGATCAGCTAAAGACAGACTGTTATTTGCATGGCTGACTGTGTGTGCGCGCTACTGTTAGAGGGCCCTTTCTACTAATGAGCAGCCTCGATTCCAGGCCCCTGGTACACAGCCATTAGACACGGATGATTCCTTGATTACTGCACCTAATTTCAAGTGGAAGAGCATTATGAAGCTCTTTTTTTTTTTTTTTAAAAATACAACAACAAATCAGCAGCAAATCCTTGGGCTCAGGACACTACAGGTCAAAGCCTGCAGCCACTCAGCAGTACTGCTGATGATAACTGTGTTACTATTGTTGTCATTTTATATAGCCTAGTGAGAGTTTCTCTCTTGGGAAATGTGTGAAGAAATCAAATGGAGGAAGACGTCAGCCTCACTAATGACGACTCCAACAAACCTATGCATTATTTTAAGCCAATCGCGGACATATTTCCAATAAACTATTCAAGGAAATGACCGCGAGTTGGCCTAGTGTTTAGCATGTCCGCCTCTCGACTGGGAGATCGTGAGTTCTACTCGCAGTCGGGTCATACCAAAGACAAATCATAAAAATAGTACCTACTGCCATTTGGCAAGGCGCGCTGCAATACAGATGTGAGTAGGGAAGTCAAACTCTTGCCGTTACCAGAGGACTAGCCCCCCACTGTAACCCTAGCTGTACAGGTGAAAGGCCAAGGATTATCAAAACGGAGATTAGCACTGCATCCATGCACCTCAAAGAGCTGGTAAGTACTGGGACAGGAAGACCAGATCCTGGCGTGGAAGGTACTCTGACTTGACTAAAGGAAAAATGTTTAAGTGACTAAAAACCCCTGAAAAAGTATAAGGCCACAATTTGACTGAAGGGAACCACGGGCAAAGAATGTCACACTTGCATCGTCTAATCTGTCAGCTACAAGTGGATAATGGTAGGGATCTCAATATTCTCTCGTCTTTTACTCTGACAGGTCCAGTGAGACCAATTACAGCTCTACAATTCCTAATCTCCCAGGGATTCCATGGTCATGCACATATCACAGAACCTTGAGAATACAACTGTGGACATATGTTTACATACACACATCATGGACATGAACGTCATGGCAATATTGGGCGTTGGATAATTTCTTTGAACTATTCTTTTGTATGCCAGTATGATTGAAAAAACATGAATTTGGCACAAAAAAAAAAAGAATTTTGCATATTCTGAAGTCAACACATGGTTAAAATTATACAGCCAATACACAACATCTGGATAAAATGCCCCTTACCGAGGGTCACCTTGACCAGATGCTTTTGGTAGCAGACAACAAGCATCTGACAGAATTCTAGTTGGATTTTTGACCATGCTTCTTGGCAGAATTAGTGGTGGGACACATTTTGATGCTGTAACTACAGTACATGTTTAGGCATACGCTTTATTAGGTACACCCATACACCTGCTGTTTTATACACTTCTCTAATCAGCCGATCCCTTGACAGCAGCACAATGCATCAAATCATGCAGATACAAGTCAAGAGCTTCAGTTAATGTTCACGTCAAACATCAGAATGGGAAAAATTGTGATCTCAAAGTGTGACCTTCACTGTGGTATGGGTGTTGGTTTGAGTATTTCAGAAACTGCTGATCTCCTGGGGTTTTCACACACAACAGTCTCTAGAGTTCACACAGAATGGTGTGAAAAACAAAAATACATCGAGTGAGCGACAGTTCTGTGGGTGGAAACCTCTTGATAAAAGCGGTCAGAGGAAAATGGTCAGATTGGTTTGAGCTGCCAGGAAGGATACTGCAACTTATAGCAACTCCTTACAACCGTGGTGAGCAGAAAAGCTAGCCTGGGCCCGCCCATCCTAAGTGTGACGCAACATGGGGGGGCTGTTGCGAACTTAGTCTGGCAAGGCAAGGTATCTCCAGCTCTTCCAAGCTCCCGAAAAATCAGGAGCCAATCAACTTTGAGCATCTCCAACGGCCCTGGGTAGAGGCGTGTTCAAGGCACTGACGTAGTAGAACTGCGACCGGAAGCTATAGATTGTTTACAGAATCTATGCCGGAAGCGCTTCATTCACTAGAAACATTACGAACATGGAGCAGCGGCAAGCCTTTGACACAGCGGTAGATGCTGTATTGAAAGCATTCAACGGGAAGTTCTCATTGAAAATGGAGCAAAGAGCAGCCCTGGAGGTATTTATTGAAAGGAAGGACGTTTTCGCCTTGCTCCCGACCGGCTTCGGTAAGAGTTTAATCTACCAGTTAGCCCCGCTGGTAGCCAAATCAATGGGGCTCAGCGAGAATCCTATCGCTGTGGTCGTCTCGCCTTTGATCGCGCTATTATCATCCTCTTCAGCTCCTCCTTCTTCCTGTTACTCAAGCAGTTTCCGTCACGTCACATTCGTCAGAGGAAAGAGTGATGTGATTGGTTTAAGCTTCATCACAGCCTTTTCTGGCTTCGACCAGTAGCAAACGGAGGCATTTCAGGGAGGCGGGTCAACCACACGCTTTGGGAAATGGTTGGGCTTAATATCTATGCCAGACCAAATGCTCGCAGAGCTTTGAAGTCGCGTTAGCCAGACTACAGAAAAGCATCTCAGCATGCATCAGCAGAAGACCACATTGGGTTCCACTCCTGCCAGCCAAGAGCATGAATCTTAGAATCAAGAACAAATTCCTATTAAAGTGGCCGGTGAGCGCATGTGCACTACACATGAGCCGAGGTGTGAGCTCACTGATGGTAGAATGGATTTTACTAGGTGGTGAAAATATGAAGATCCTGCACATACCATTCCAAAGCCATGGGTCTTAATATTGAGTTGTTCCCCTTTTGCTTTTATAACATCGACTCTTCTGAGAAGACTTTCCACGAGATTTTGGAGAGTGACTGTGGGGATTTGCATATTCAGGTACTGATGCCTGGCAAACCATGTCTTCACGGAGCTCCCTTTGTTCCAGTGAAAGGAACTTGTCATGCTATACAATTGTCTCGAATATTGTGGCAACAATTTAGGGAAAAACCTGTCACAGTCAGGTGTCCACATACTTTTGGATGTACAGCACAGCTCTTTTGTTAGTGCAGTAAACAGGTAGCCTGGGCCCACCCATCCTAAGCATGACGCAACACGAGGACCTGTTGCGAGCTTAGTCTGGCCAGGCAAGCTATCTACAGCTCTTCCAAGCTCCCGAAAAATCGGGAGCTAATCAACTTTGAGCATCTCCAACGGCCCTGGGTAGAGGCGTGTTCAAGGCAGTGACGTAGTAAAACTGCGACCGGAAGCCATAGATTGTTTACAGAATCTATGCCGGAAGCACTTCATTCACTAGAAACATTACGAACATGGAGCAAGTTCTCATTGAAAACGGAGCAAAGAGCAGCCCTGGAGGTATTTATTGAAAGGAAGGACGTTTTCGCCTTGCTCCCGACCGGCTTCGGTAAGAGTTTAATCTACCAGTTAGCCCTGTCGCGTCACATACGTCAGAGGAAAGAGTGATGTGATTGGTTTAAGCTTCATCACAGCCTTTTCTGGCTTCGACCAGTAGCAAACTGAGGCATTTCAGGGAGGTGGGTCAACCACACACTTTGGGAAACAGTTGGGCTTAATATCTTTGCCAGACCAAATGCTCGCAGAGCTTTGAAGTCGCGTTAGCCAGACTAGCAAACAGGTCACCTCGTAGTTACAAATGATTTTACATGAGATACAAGTAGAGAACACCATGGCTCATAGCAAAAATACTAAAACAAACTGACTTTTAATTTAAGTGCAAACACAAAGTGCGAAACCAAAACCTTTATCAGGAAAGCATAAAGAAAACAGCTATACAAAACTCATCCCTTCCTCTAAGCCAGGGGTCACCAAACTTTTTTCTCTGGGGGCCACATTGTCATTCCTGACTGTGATGGGGGGCCGGGGTCGGGTCAGCTATATAACATACAATTCTATGACCCAGACAAATATGACCATCAGCAGGCCTCATTGTGTAGTAGAGATTACTAGCCTGGCACAGCCATCCCCACTACTATATCCCCCACTACTATATCCCCACTTGATTCCTGGCACATATTTGTTTAGCTTTACTAGTGGTTTGCAAAAGTAGTAATCTAGTCTTCATACTTTGTTTTAATTTGAAATACCACAGATATTCCATTTATTTATTTTCTAATAAAATTAACATTTAAGCTGTCAAGGTAAGAAACATCTGCCTAGTTGAGGTGACTGACACTGGCAAAGGTGAGTGGAAAATTATAAATTGTAGATAGGCCTGTGGATATTATTAATAATAATTGTGTGCAGCACTTAATAAAGGCCAAATAAATAGGCCTATAAAATAAATACATTTAAAAAAAAAGTGAAATTATAATATGAGCAATAGATCAATAGATCACAGCAGTTGTGTTGTGTCCTGCACATCACTGCTCTCATCCATGGCCAAAGCAAAAAACTCGAATTTTGACGCTTTCTCATTCAGCTGGTCATACACGTTGTCCCCCAAATCTTCGGTTCGCCTGGTCATAGTAGGTGCAGAGACTCACTGCGTCGAGCGCATCCTTCTTGTCGGGACACGCCTCCTCAGTCACAGCAAGCATGCATATTTTAACAAAGTCCCCATCAGTAAACGGCTTTCCATGGGTATCTAGTAGGTGATCTACCTTATAGCTAGCTCGGACAGCAGCCTGGCTGATCTGGGTTTGGCGAAGGAATACATTCTGTTGTGCAGCCAGTCCGCATTTCATCCTCCGAATCCTGTCTTCTCTTGTTTGCCCTCGCAAACTAGCATACTCTTTGTGGCGGGTTTCGTAGTGATGACGCAGATTATATTCTTTGAAAACCAACACACTTTCTTTACATACAAGACAAACTGCACGGTCCTTATACTGAACGAAAAAATAATCGGTGGTCCACTGTTCTTTAAAAACTCTGCACTCTGTCAGCTTTTCGCTGACCGCTAGCCAATTTGCTGTCCTGAACACTGACAGTTCTCTGCGCGTGCGCTGCCTGTCACTGCTTGATCGCGAGCATATGACGAAAATTTGGAAAATACGAACAGTTCATTTTATAACTAAATATCAATTTTAATTGGTAAAATCAACAAAATACAAGATGCAGACATGTTATTTGCCATAAAGCAATTTAAAAAAAAATAAATAAAAAATAAAATAAATAGGCCATGACCACTTTTGGGGATTGCCTCATAGGGCCAGTTCAAGTGGTGGGAGGCAGAGGGGCTGGGGGGCCGGTCAAAGGGGGGTGGCGGGCTGGAGTCGGCCCGCAGTTTGATGACCCCTGCTCTAAGCCATATACAACCCCGATTCCAAAAAAGTCGGGACAAAGTACAAATTGTAAATAAAAACGGAATGCAATGATGTGGAAGTTTCAAAATTCTATATTTTATTCAGAATAGAACATAGATGACATATCAAATGTTTAAACTGAGAAAATGTATCATTTAAAGAGAAAAATTAGGTGATTTTAAATTTCATGACAACACCACATCTCAAAAAAGTTGGGGCAAGGCCATGTTTACCACTGTGAGACATCCCCTTTTCTCTTTACAACAGTCTGTAAACGTCTGGGGACTGAGGAGACAAGTTGCTCAAGTTTAGGGATAGGAATGTTAACCCATTCTTGTCTAATGTAGGATTCTAGTTGCTCAACTGTCTTAGGTCTTTTTTGTCGTATCTTCCGTTTTATGATGCGCCAAATGTTTTCTATGGGTGAAAGATCTGGACTGCAGGCTGGCCAGTTCAGTACCCGGACCCTTCTTCTACGCAGCCATGATGCTGTAATTGATGCAGTATGTGGTTTGGCATTGTCATGTTGGAAAATGCAAGGTCTTCCCTGAAAGAGACGCCATCTGGATGGGAGCATATGTTGCTCTAGAACCTGGATATACCTTTCAGCATTGATGGTGTCTTTCCAGATGTGTAAACTGCCCATACCACACGCACTAATGCAACCCCATACCATCAGAGATGCAGGCTTCTGAACTGAGCGCTGATAACTTGGGTCGTCCTTCTCCTCTTTAGTCCGAATGACACGGCGTCCCTGATTTCCATAAAGAACTTCAAATTTTGATTCGTCTGACCACAGAACAGTTTTCCACTTTGCCACAGTCCATTTTAAATGAGCCTTGGCGCAGAGAAGACGTCTGCGCTTCTGGATCATGTTTAGATACGGCTTCTTCTTTGAACTATAGAGTTTTAGCTGGCAACGGCGGATGGCACGGTGAATTGTGTTCACAGATAATGTTCTCTGGAAATATTCCTGAGCCCATTTTGTGATTTCCAATACAGAAGCATGCCTGTATGTGATACAGTGCCGTCTAAGGGCCCGAAGATCACGGGCACCCAGTATGGTTTCCCGGCCTTGACCCTTACGCACAGAGATTCTTCCAGATTCTCTGAATCTTTTGATGATATTATGCACTGTAGATGATGATATGTTCAAACTCTCTGCAATTTTACACTGTCGAACTCCTTTCTGATATTGCTCCACTATTTGTCGGCGCAGAATTAGGGGGATTGGTGATCCTCTTCCCATCTTTACTTCTGAGAGCCGCTGCCACTCCAAGATGCTCTTTTTATACCCAGTCATGTTAATGACCTATTGCCAATTGACCTAATGAGTTGCAATTTCGTCCTCCAGCTGTTCCTTTTTTGTACCTTTAACTTTTCCAGCCTCTTATTGCCCCTGTCCCAACTTTGAGATGTGTTGCTGTCATGAAATTTCAAATGAGCCAATATTTGGCATGAAATTTCAAAATGTCTCACTTTCAACATTTGATATGTTGTCTATGTTCTATTGTGAATACAATATCAGTTTTTGAGATTTGTAAATTATTGCATTCCGTTTTTATTTACAATTTGTACTTTGTCCCAACTTTTTTGGAATCGGGGTTGTACCTTTAACGCATTTAACTAGCTCGCCATACTATCTACCACGTTCTTTTTTTTTTTAAAGATTTTTTTGGGCTTTTTTTTTCACCTTTATTGGATAGGACAGTGTAGAGACAGGAAATGAGCGGGAGAGAGAGAGAGACGGGGAGGGATCGGGAAATGACCTCGGGCCGGAATCGAACCTGGGTCCCCGTATTTATGGTATGGCGCCTTATCCACCTGAGCCATGATGCCCCCTATCTACCACGTTTTA
The DNA here is from genome assembly GCF_027579695.1 of Neoarius graeffei. NCBI lineage: Eukaryota > Metazoa > Chordata > Actinopteri > Siluriformes > Ariidae > Neoarius > Neoarius graeffei. Next base: position 82,397,320 of record NC_083570.1, on the reverse strand, counting down.
GTCAGTCAATGAGGTTTCTGGGTAACTAGGACTGGGCAGCATGTTGGAGCTTCCACTTGCCCAGTGGACGAGATAATTAATTGCTTTATTTTTCGTCTAAAATACAGGATGATAGTAAAATATACAAAACACTACAACCTCCTTCATATAGTTCTCATCTGAGAACATGCAAACAAAAAGAACTGAAAAAAGGACTTCAGCAAATGTACTCATCACCCTTCTGTTAACTGGAACCGATTCTGAGAAACGCAAACCTCAAACGTCAGAAAACCTTTTCAAGGTCAGCTCTCCTCGCCATGCTTTTCATTAGTTTATAACAGGTACGGATTATTTTCCACTCATTTACTCAAACTAGCTTCATTTACTCTTTAACGACACTGGAATCATTTGTTACTTAAAACTTGATTTGATTCATACGTTTAAAATGAATCTGATTTCACACCATTTAAAGTCTTAGCAGAAATAGTATGATCAGGTTTCAAATCTGAAATATCAATCAAGGTTTTATGAAAAACCTAACGCCAGGGACATCTTTTTGTTTCAGTCTTGGTGACGTGGAATAGTGCACACACTGCATTACTGCAGCAGCACGCACGCGTGCACACACACACACACACACACACACACACACACACTCCTCTGAGGCTGTACTGCACATACAGCAGTGGGAAATTAGGGCAGGACGTTCTCCTGCTTCCCAAAGCTGAGGCCCACACCAAGACCAGGACAAACTATAAGAAACGGTCTACTGCACATAATGCTCCGTCAACACAGTCTTAAAATGTTTAAATAAAAACATAAAACATACTTTTATACCATGCAGTGTGATACAGTTTAAACAAGGCCTTTATTAGCTTTTAGTTTTACCTATACAAATATTTTCTCAGGAAAATGATCTTTCCCAAACACATAATTACATCATGTGAAGAGACACACATGTGCGTGTACACACACACACACACACACACACACATTTTATCCTCCTACTCAGAAATAAGCAAGTGTTAACTGCACGGAGGTACTGCAAGTGAAAAAAAAAAAAGCTTAAAACTTACGGTACTCTCTTCCATTTCACATGAACTTTATTTATTGCCATTTTTGGCACTCTTATAAGACAAATCCAAAAATCTAGCTACACTATACTTTAAAATTAGTATATAAAATCAAATTTGACGAATATGCATAATTAAAAAGACCAAAAAAAAAAAAAAAAACGCATTTATATTTGCAGTTTAGCAAACCACAATCTATTCAAGCCTTTTCAAACCAACGCATGAACTAGTCACAAAATGGTGGCCAATTTATCTGCTTCACGACTGTTCCTATTGCTGAATGAAAATGAGCATCTTTGATAAGTCCGGAGGGGAGTGATTAAAAATGGAGAAAAAAAAAAAAAAAAAGAAGATACTTTTATTGTGCCCCATGAGGAGAAATTCAGGTATTAAAGCAGCTCAAGTATAGAGTAAAATATGGATAAAGGTAGGTTAACTTAAAGTAAAAAAAAAAAAAAAAGTCCACAAGCACGGACGACTTCTCCGGCGTTTTTCTCCACCTACACAGACAGTCTGTGGCTACTCGAGCCCAGAAAAAGAGAGAAAAACCACCACTTGCCTTTCAATGATCAAGTGTTTTATATAATCTCTGCTGCAAATCCAATTATTCCACCATGAAATTGCCTTCAATTTGGATCTAACATGACCAGGAGTGACGCTATACATTTGTTGATCGATTCTCGCGCTCTGATTGGCAGAGCCGGACCACGCCATAGTGTATGTAGTTATGTTACAGAGCCAGGCAGCGTACTACAGAGGGTAACTGAGAAAGTCAAGCAAGCGCGCGCACACACACACACACACACACCTGGAGGGGAATTTCATACAGACTTTGCAAGTATTTTACAGGGAAATGGTTAGTAATTTATTAGCTGAGAATGCACCAGAAAGCATGTAAATTTCAAAATTTGAGAGGACATGCCCCCAGAGCCTGCTAGCATTAGTGCGTCTTTGCCGCCGCAAATCCCAAAGCTGCCTACTTTAGATTTCCTGGAGAAACCTGAACAATTTAAACAGCACTTCGCTTTTCATTTTGAGTTCAAAAACCTGAAAGTCTCATCTCATCTCATTATCTCTAGCCGCTTTATCCTGTTCTACAGGGTCGCAGGCGAGCTGGAGCCTATCCCAGCTGACTACGGGCGAAAGGCGGGGTACACCCTGGACAAGTCGCCAGGTCATCACAGGGCTGACACATAGACAACCATTCACACTCACACCTACGGTCAATTTAGAGTCACCAGTTAACCTAACCTGCATGTCTTTGGACTGTGGGGGAAACCCACGCGGACACGGGGAGAACATGCAAACTCCGCACAGAAAGGCCCTCGCCGGCCACGGGGCTCGAACCCGGACCTTCTTGCTGTGAGGCAACAGCGCTAACCACTACACCACCGTGCCGCCCTAACGATCCTCATATTCAAGGGTATTCTGTGCAGCTTTGTCTCTACAAAATGCTTTTTCTACAAAACTTCACATGAATCTGATCAGCGACAACACTTCGGTCTGTAAAATCGAGACCGCAGGAGCCATTTTCAGGTAATGAAGACATCATTCTCTTTTCTCTGCTGGGTGCCATCAGCGTGTACAGGAAATCATGTTTATCCGACATTGTTAAAATGTGAAGTTACTTCCCCGCCCCACATCAGAAAAACTACACTGCTGGTTTACTTACACAAGAGTTATAGCACACACTAATACGTCTAGCTTTCTACAGGCACAACACTAACTGCTGAGTATTTCTTCACTGTCTAAACCATTTTAAATCTCAGTATAGCTCAGTAGGTGGTGAATAAGAGAAGGTGAAGGAAGCAGATTGGTGATGGACTGCAATCATCTCGACCTCAGTGACACTGAAGGCGGCTGCTCAGGCATTTCATTACTCGTCTCTTAAAGTCCTCCATTCTTACATGGATGACAAGACCACACCAACCTGAGAGTGTAGGACACCGTGATTCAGCCTATATTTATCTTATCTGAACTATAACAGAACTGTACATGCTCTAGATTATTCCAAAAGCTGTACTGTAGGTTCAACCATATAAACCGCATAAAATGATAACTGCATGAGTAATTTGGCTTATTAGTAACAATTTGACAATAAGAAGTGCATTTCAAATGATCACACTACAGGAATGCGAATGATTAGCTTAAACCCATGTTGGATTAATCATGGCGCAATGAACACACTGCTCACACTTGAAGTCTTGTGGAGGCCAAACCTACAAATTAAGAAGCAATTAACCGTGCCGTCTTAATCCCTAGTTTAGAGTAACAGGGCGTTACAACGTCTGCTGAGCCACTGCCTCGTCTGGTCTCTGAAAGTGTGAAGATTCCCAGCATTATTACTGTCACAGAACGAGAGTATAAATTTGGAAAAGGTAGAGTGGCACTATGAGCAAGGATGGGGGGGGTCAGCCAAGTGTCGATTTAACACTGTGCACTCGTCTGGATTGGTTTAACGAGATGAGAAAAGCACTATTTGCTGAGAGAGAGAGAGAGAGAGAGAGAGAGAGAGAGAGAGAGAGAGAGAGAGAGAAGGGGTGTTCACACGGCACATATTTGCATCGATGCTGCACCGATGTATTTTGTTGCAATATATCTTACACCGGTAGCCTGGCAAGCCAGACTAAATGTGAATATTTAGTCTGGCCTCGATCCGTAGACATTTCCGACGGGGGTGGGTAGGGACAACCCGCTGTCTCTCAAACTGTCTCTGTGCGTACAGGCCAACGCTCTGACCAATCAGCGCAACAGTGACTGTGACGTAGTCAAAGCGCGCAGTGGGGGAGGCCTTGAAATAAATAATTTTTCAAAATGCGTATTAATTAATAAACAGGTTCTAGATATTAAGAAGTTTGGAGATAATGACCACAAGTTTGGAGTCTGTACCACATACTTAACATACACTTATTTTTTTCAAGTGTTTTTCAAGGGTTTGCTTAAACTGTTTGAGAGTTTTTATTTAGTGGTGTTTGGTGAAATAATTTCCCTTAAATTTAAAATAACGGGAAAATAAACAATCAAAAAGTAATGTTTCAAAGCTGTTTATTAATTCTTCGTACTGCACAAACTAGCCCCATCCTTTTGGCTACGAGCGGAGCCAGCTGGTAGATCAGACTTTTGCCACAGCCGGTCGGCAAAACAGCGAAAACGTCCTTCTTGAAAAGGAATGAGCGGAGAGCCTCTTCCTGCTCATGTTTCAACGAAAACTCCAAGTCTAATTCTTCTAAAACTGATTCCAAAGCGGAGTCAAACGCGCGCTGTTCACTAGCCGTAGCCATCTTTCCTGTTGTGCTTTCTCCAGCGTCGCGCAGCTTTGTCGTCACTCCTGCAAAAGCCCGCCCAAAGAATCCAAACAAAAACCTTGCGTTGTGATTGGCGGGAACGATTTGATGCCTGGGGTGTTTTTGTTTATATGGTGCGAGGCTAGACCCATTCGCTAGGCAAAAATATTTTTGGCCGCTAGGCGGGTGGGTCTAGTTTAGTAGGCTATTACACCGGTGTAAATTTTGTGGAGCGTTCACACGTCACAACCCTGCTTACTAGAGAGACGCGTGTTAGCACCGGTGCAGCCCCACTTGCGGTCACATGGCAGTTTTTGTGACCGTGCAATAGTCGCAAAAACTTTATTACTATCATTTCCTTTGATAGTAATAAAGTTTTGATATCATTTCCGATAGTAATAATGCGGAAATGAAATATGCGCATGCGTGAAAATGTACTTCCTTTTCCCGGTTGTCATGGCATCACCAAGCGCCGGGAAAACAACGTGGATGAAGACACCAGTGTTGCCAGATACTGCTGACGTTTTCCAGCCCAAAATATGTTCAAATCCGCCCAATCTGGCAACACTGGAAGACACACAGTTCTGTTGTTGTTGATATTTGCCATTTTGGAAGCGCAAAATACCAGGATGCAAATTATGCAATGCCCGTATGTAATTAACTCTCCTCACGCGTAGCGAGTCTACCCCTGTAGCGTTCAGACGTCCCATTTTATATCGGTGCTGCCCCGCAAACTAGCATTTACTCTGGAGTAAATTTCTTAAACCACCTCCCGAGCAGGGTTAGATTTGCACCAGTTTAAGCAGCTTTCAGGGGCTACACCGGTATAACTTTGTACCATGTGAACGCTCTACCGGGGCAGCCCCGGTGCTACACCAGGGTAAAAGTTGCCGTGTGAACACCCCTAGAGAGAGAGAGAGAGAGAGAGAGAGAGAGAGAGAGAGAGAGAGAGAGAGAGAGAGAGCTAGCTCCTGTCAGCTGTCACACTCCACTAAAGCGGTTTAGCAGCCCCCGCCTTCACCCCCAAACACTGACCCAAAAAAATACACCATAAAACCTTCACACTGGTTTATTGCTCCACTTTCATAAAAACTCAAGCCAAGTCAACTTTTAAAGTACCACCAACCTTTCAACAGCCATATAAAAAAAATTAAGTAGCATAATATTTAGACAAAATTGAGCTGTCAAAAACTCTGAAAAAACACTGATTTTGGGAAAAAAAAAAACACGACACTTTAAAGCAGCAGTATGTTACTTTTAGCAATTTGAGAGAGAGAGGAAACAAACAACTTACAAGGCTTTGTAACACCACTTGTGCTGCTTAGCTCTTCCCCAGACAGAGTAATCTTTTGGTTACAAGGGACAGGTCCGAAACACCTTTAAGCATTACCTAAGGCTGATGGGAGGTCAATCGGAGTTGACCCAAAAACACCACTGCACCAAATCCAACCTAACAGCACTGACTTTAAACTCATTTTGAGCGGCACGGTGGTGTAAGTGGTTAGCACGGTCGCCTCACAACAAGAAGGTTCTGGGTTCGAGCCCAGTGGCTGGCAGGGGCCTGTGTGTGGAGTTTGCATGTTCTCCCCGTGTCTGCGTGGGTTTCCCCTACAGTCCAAAGACATGCGGTTAGGTTAATATGGGACGGCCTTGGGCTGAGGTGCCCTTGAACAAGGTGCTTAACTCCCAACTGCTCCCCGGGCGCTGTTAGCATGGCTGCCCACTGCTCTGGGTGTGTGTGTGTGTGTGTGTGTGTGTGTGTGTGCGCTCACTGCTTATGTGTGTTTTCACTGCTTCAGATGGGTTAAATGCAGAAGGGAATTTCACAAGCGTGTGATGAATAAAAGTTGTTCCTCTTCTTTCCAGGCTTCTTATAGAACAATGCTTAATTATTAACATCTTAACCAAACAATACAAAAACGAGTGCTTTTATACACGGTCAACTAAAAAAAGCAAGCACTATGCACATCATCCTTAAAGCATATACTACATGCTTTACTAACCTACATCGTATCTGGACTTTTGTAGGGTAGAGTTCGAGTGCATCTCAGATCAAACGTTAAAGAACTGCACTAAATATAAAATGACAAATAACTGCACTATATCAAAACATATTGTACAAAACATCACTGCCCCGCCTAAACAGACCCCAGACAGGAGTGGTCAAAATCAGAATTTCATTTGGCTAGTCCACTGGGAAAGTCAAACCCCCAGTATGCTGCCCAAACCCATCCTTTAGTGGCCTGGAAACCAGGGCTTTGAACCAGAATTTTTTTTTCCTATTGGTTCGTTCCGAACAGAAGCGGAATTTTAACGTTTCCGGTTTTGGGTTCCACCATTAAATAGACGTTCCCGAACTGGTTAGAACAAAAAAATTTCGTTCCCGGAACGGTTAATTACGTTCCCTGTCAGCTGTTTAACAAATGGCTATAAAATTATGTCTCTGTCTCATCCAGCTTAAGCCAAATGTAGGCTAATTCTATTACAACCTTCATTAAATAAGACAATAAATAATTCAAAACAATTATTTCAAATGTTGGCGATTTGGATTCTCAGTATGTCTTCCCATCTACACAAACAGAAAAAGTGCCAAAAATGAAAGATAATTCGTTTAGTGTGTTACCAAAGGCTAGTCAGGTCCTATGCATTGATAGGCTAACAGAGGTTAACGTCATTTAATGTTCGCGAGCCTCTCATTAACGTGGACAAATATATTGATATCGACGTTTTTGAATAACGATAGACTGCAATATTTACCTCTTATTTAAGATGTGAAGACGTGATAGTAGTCCACCCTCCCGCTCTCTCCATTCAGTCAGTGAACGTCACACAGGAAGTGAACCCCAGCGGGTCATAGAAACTTGCGCAGGAGAAGAATGACTTTTTTTTATTTGTAGGCTACGGAAACTTTGAGGAACGAAATAAAAACCGGTATTAACCGGTTACCATTATTTTTAATAAGCGTTTCTGTTCCGGAACATAAAAAATAATAAAGTTTCTGGTTTCGTTTCTGTTCCATGTGAAATAGAAAAAGTTCCCGGTTTTCGTTTCTTGAACCGGTTCAAAGCCCTGCTGGAAACCGACCCGACAGCTAAAAAGTAGTAACGTAATAAAGCATGATGAGGCAGTTAGTTAAGTGCATTAATACAGACTAAGTGAAATGAACAGGCACAAGTATCAAGCACTGTGATATTTTAGTCACCTCTAATTATTTCCACCATCTGCAAATAAACATCTGCTAACATCTAGTGAAATGCAAGTGCTATGACGATGCCTGCAGAATACAGATGAGGATGAATTAACTCTCAGTGCTAGATATAACCGTAGCGGACTGAATTCTCTCACTCACATGGTGAATGAACAAGGTTTTGCGACACTAAAGGAAATGATAATACTCAAAAGACATCCAAATAGTCATATTTCCCATCAGTTTCTATTACGCAATGACAGGACAAAATGATACGAAGTCTTAATATAAACTTACTACAGAATTAGACTTTACCGTTCTTGAGGAAGTCTGAAAATATCATGGCTCCTTTAAATCAGTCATGGTGAAGAGTGCAACATTGCTAGGTTTTAAAAGAAGGTGGCTTCATCACTGCTTTATTCATCGCTCATACACAGCAAAATTCCTCCTCTGCATTTAACCCATCTGAAGCGCGTGCACACGAGACCACGATAATAATTTCAAAACTTTTCCCACCTTTAATGTGATCTAGAACCTGTACAACTCAATTGAAAAACAAAAATCTGTTAGGTGGAAAAACATTTAAAAAAAAAAAAAAAATGTACAAAAAGCTGGTTGCATAAGTGTGCACACCCTTAAACTAATACTTTGTTGAAGCACCTTTTGATTTAATTACAGCATTCAGTCTTTTTGGGTCAGAGTCCATCAGCCTGCCACATCTAGACTTGGCAATATTTGCCCACTCTTCCTCACAAAAGCGCTCCAGATCTGTCAGATTGCGAGGGCGTCTCTTGTGCACAGCCCTCTTCAGGTCACCCCAAAGATTTTCAATTGGATTTAGGTCCGGGCTCTGGCTGGGCCGTTCCAAACCTTTTTTGGGGGTCGTTGTCATGCTGAAATTCATCTTTCTAGCAGACACCTGAAGGTTTTGGGCCAAAATTGACTGGTATTTACAGTAGAACTGTTCATAATTCCCTCCACCCTCTAAAGCCTCTGTTCCAGCTGAAAAAAAAAAAAAACAAGACATGATGCTGCCATCACCATGCTTCACCGTGGGGATGGCGTTCTTTTGGTGATGCGCAGTGTTGTTTTTGCGCCAAACATACCTTTTGGAATTGTGGCCAAAAAGTTCAACCTTTGTTTCATCAGACCATAAAACATTTTCCCACATGCTTTTGAGAGAGTTGATGTATTTTTTTGCAAAATTTAGCCAGGCCTGGATGTTTTTCTTTGTAAGAAAGGCTTCCGTCTTGTGACCCTACCCCATAGTCCAGACATACGGAGAATACGGGAGATTGTTGTCACATGTAGTACACAACCAGCACTTGCCAGAAATTCCTGCAGCTCCTTCAGTGTTACTGTCGGCCTCTCGGCAGCCTCCCTGACCAGTTTTCGTCTTGTCTTTGCATCAATTTTGGAGGGACGTCCAGTTCTTGGTAATGTCACTGTTGTCCCGTATTTTCTCTACTTCTTGATGACCGTCTTCACTGTGCTCCATGGTATATCTAATGCCGTGGAAATGTTTTTGTACCCTTCTCCTGACTGATAGCTTTCAACAATGAGATCCCTCTAATGCTTTGTAAACTCTCTGCGAACCCTGGATTTTGCTGGAGGATGCAACTGAGTAAATGTCTGAACTTTATTTGGGGTTAATCAGAGTCAGTTTAATCGATGGTAGGCGTGAACCCAAAAAGACTGAATGCTGTAATTAAATCAAAAGGTGCTTCAACAAAGTATTAGTTTAAGGGTGTGCACACTTATGCAACCAGCTTATTGGACATTTTATGCTTTTCCCCCTAACAGACTTGTTTTTCAATTGAATTGTACAGGCTATAGGTCACATTAAAGGTGGGAAAAGTTTAAGTTATTTATCGTGGTCTCATTTTTTTTACATCAGAAAAAACTATCATTTTAAATGTGGCGTGTACACTTTTTATATCCATCCACTTTATGTATGCTACAGCGCCCGGGGAGCAGTTGGGGGTTAGGTGCCTCGCTCAAGGGCACTTCAGCAATGATACAGAGGGAAGGGAAAGCGCTGTATATTTCACTCAACTCCCCTCACTCCTTTTTCCTGCCTGTCCCAGGAATCAAACTGGTGACCCTTTGGGCCCAAAGCTGCTTCTCTAACCTTCAGGCCATGGCTGCCCCCATTTAGCAAAGCAAGTCATCTTCTACTGCACTTAAGTCACGGTGAGCTGATTCTGCTTGTTCCCCATTCAAGAACTACTGCTGTAAATCATTTAAAAAACACAAAACCCTGTCCTGTGCTAATCCCAGGACTCATTCACATACCAGACATTGTTTCAACACATTAACTTCAAATGTTCTACAACTGTATACTCTCACCAATTATAAATCACACTTGCCATCGTCACCCACAAAAGCATGAGTTCCCTTTTGCATCTGGTTCCTCTCGGTTTCTTCCTCATGCTGTATCAGAGTTTATCTTGCCACTGTGATCTCCAACATAGAGATCTAATTATACTATACATCCAGATTTCTGTAAGGCTGCTTTTTAAACAATAAATATTTTCACAAGGTGGTAAAAAATAAATGAATTGCCACTTTAAAAAAAAAAAAGTGATCACAACTACGTTGCTGGTAGATTTTACTGAATCAAGAATTAAATACAAACCTTACAACCAGGTTTTCCATTGACTTGAGGAAATGGCATTATATTTGTTAAGGCCTCTGCATGCTCTTGCGACAAGGCTTTCACAGATAGCTTTTCGCAGACAGGTGTAATTTATCGTTGAGCGGGGAGTAATAGGCGTGCGCGATGTTATTCACCGTCACAACGCAAGGGGGCGCGAAGTCGCTAGGAGTAGTTGGTGGGTGTGGTTAGTGGAGTGTTTATCCTCCGGTTACTTATAATGACTAGAACTTTTTTTTTTTTATAATGACTCCAGTTCTAGTCATATAGATGTGCGTACTTCCTCACTTCCTCAATCAACCGCTCTTCGTGCTGCTCCATCTTCGCTCGTGTTTTTAAAAATGGCGGTCGTGAAAGCAAACCAAACCGGGAAAGTAGGGAAGCGGAAGTGCGTGTACAGCGGATGTAGAGTGGACCAATCAGAGCCCTCTTGTCTGCGAGGCTTCTGCGATGGTCACAATTTTTGGGAGGTGCGCGCAGAGCATCTGCGAAGGTGGGGGGGCTACGCAGATGCTATCTGCGACACCATCTGCGAGGACTGCGTTGTCAGCATAAATTGGCCTTAAGGGTACAACCGAGTAAAGAAAGAGACCTGCTACAATTACTAGGCAAATACTTTACTTCCAGATACAATCAGCCAACAATTCCTCTGAATGCAGCGATGAAGAAGCTGCCTTTATTTGGTCACACGTGTACATTCAAGCCAGGGCTTTGAACCAGAATTTTTTTCCTATTGGTTCGTTCCGAACAGAAACGGAATTTTAACGTTTCCGGTTTTGGGTTCCACCATTAAATAGACGTTCCCGAGCTGGTTAGAACAAAAATAATAATAATTTCATTCCCGGAACGGTTAATTACGTTCCCTGTCAGCTGTTTAACAAATGGCTATAAAATTATGTTTCTGTCTCATCCAGCTTAAGCCAAATGTAGGCTAATTCTATTACAACCTTCATTAAATAAGACAAGAAATAAATCAAAACAATTATTTCAAATGTTGGCGATTTGGATTCTCAGTATGTCTTCCCATCTACACAAACAGAAAAAGTGCCAAAAATGAAAAGATAATTTGTTTAGTGCGTTACCAAAGGCTAGTCAGGCCCTATAGAGGGCTACCGCATGACATCACCGCGCCGCGAGATTTTGTTAGGCGCCATATTGGAAGACCAAGTACACATCTATGCAAGTACATACATACATAAAACAAACTACGCCTGAAATGTAGCCAGGGCCGGTTCTGCCCTAATCTGGACCCGGGTGCAACATCGCGCAACCCCCCCCCCCCAAAAAAAAACACCAGTCTAAATCAGGACAACCATCACATAACTATAAACATTTTATATCAACGGGCTATAATAAATAAGCCTGCAGGCATCCACGGCGGGCTGCCTCAGAAAAGTAACCATTTGTCCTACCTTAACTCGTTTTGCATTTTCTGCCTCCTTTTTTGTATTTTCGACCCTCCGTTTATTTTCTTTCCTTTTCTGAAAACCCGATTTATGTCCAGACATTTTGTTCTGCTACCAACGAACTAACTCGTCAGGTCTCGTCTCTCGAGCCCGCGATGATTCCCGTGGGAAGGGCAACAACTGATACATTTTTACAAACAGCCAATAGGGAGGTTGCATCGTTCAGGCTCTTCTTTGCTCAGACACTCAGTAATGCACTTCTCACTTATTATCACAAGGAGACGTGATGGTCCACCTTCCTGCTCTCTCCATTCAGTCAGCGAACGTCACACAGGAAGTGAACCCCAGCGGGTCATAGAAACTTGCGCAGGAGAAGAATGACTTTATTTGTAGGCTACGGAAACTTTGAGGAACGAAATAAAAACCGGTATTAACCGGTTACCATTATTTTTAATAAGCGTTTCTGTTCCGGAACATAAAAAAAATAATAAAGTTTCTGGTTTCGTTTCTGTTCCATGTGAAATAGAAAAAGTTCCCGGTTTTCGTTCCTTGAACCGGTTCAAAGCCCTGATTCAAGCACAGCGAAATTCCTCCTCTGCATTTAATCCATCTGAAGCAGTGAACACACAAGGTGAGTAATGAGCACACACACATACCCAAAGCAGTGGGCAGCTATACTACAGTACCCAGGGAGCCCAAGGGCACTCCAACCATGATACACGAGGGAGGAAAAAGTGCTGTTCATTCACTCAACTCCCTCCCGTTTTTCCTGCTGGTCCTGGGAACCGAACCAGCAACCCTTTGGGCCCAAGGCTGCTTCTCTAACTTTCAAGCCATGGCTACTCCGATCCGATATTGAGAACTGGCAGTAGACAATTATGGGACTGAAGCCATCAAGTGGATTTGATGTTTGTATACAGTTCACAAATGCATCTTACACTGAACAACATGCTACAAGTCTTGCACTCGAACACAGCACACAGACTTGTTAACAGACGTTTGCTTGGTATCAGCCCATCCTTGCATTTCAATCGCATGACTTCTGTTGTGGGTGCGATATTTGGGACCAAATTTCTAGCTTTGGCATTCAAACTGAACACAAGGTGAAACAAGAGGTGAAAGATGGCTAAAACAACGCACCTTACTTCAGAAGACAATATAGAGCAATTCCAGCGTTATGGATGTGACATTTGGACTCAAAATGGCAACAACTGACCTAGTTAATTTTTATTCCTTTCCAGTATTTTAAAATTTGTTGTATATTTTTAAGACCTCTCATATTGGAGAAGTCATGGGAAAAAAAGAATTCCCATAGTACATTTAGAACTCTAGAAAATGCCAAAAAAGACATGCGTTATGGATGTGATGGAAAAAATACCCCATTTCCAGGGTGACTACACATATTCATCAAACTCTGTGAAATTGCAAACATGATATCCAAATGCAGGCATGCATTTAATAAAGGAGTCTTAGCTGAAAATAAAAAAAGCCTTTGTTTAAAATATTTTCTATTTCAAGCAGAATCTAGGAAGAAAAAATCAGCGTTATGGATGTGACGAAATTCCGTTATGGATGTGACGCATCTGAAATAGACATGGCATATGTTTAGAAAATCAGCAATTTAACCACCATAACCCTTTGAAAAACTCTCTAAATATCAGCTAAAACTATCAAAGTTCTTAAATAATATTTAGGATGGCTATTGTTTTGCTGTTTTGTGGATTTTAGCATACATTTCTGTGGCTTGTGGCAATAATATAGAATTGTACATGATCAAAGTTGATTTTAGCTTGGGTTTTACATTATAAGAAAGAAAGACTGACAGTGACATATTAGGTTGGTTACAAATTGGTTCAACTTATTCACATCTGTAAAATACAGGCCTAGGTGAGATCTCTGGGAGTGGTTTTGATGTATTACATGTTGCTTTATTTTTGCATGGTGAGGTTGACATTTACATGGAATTGCCCTATAAGCAGTACTTAAAATCTCTGTTGGGCCATAACGCAGACAGCTACCCAATATAGCTGCGATACTATACGACAAGGATAATCCGATACACTGCTGCTTGTTGATGTATTGTATAATCGCCAAGCGCAAGAGTGCATTCCTTAATGAAACACAGACATGAGAACACTGATGCACTCACACATTATGCCTCAAAATGGCAGCAATCATACGGAATGACTTCACAAGAAACAAGGATACCCAGAATTGTATTTATATTTTTTTTTAAAAAAAAGGGACGCCTCTCCATTCCGAATTGAGGCATCTGCTATGGTCAGATGCCCAGAAAAAGGGAGTGAGGACGGGAGTGAACACTGGGGAGAAAGAAGAGAGCAAATTGGTTTGATACCAGTTATAAATGAGAAGTTAAACCACTTTTCCAAAAGTTCCATCCATTATCCGTAACCGCTTATCCTGTGCAGGGTCGCAGGCAAGCTGGAGCCTATCCCAGCTGATTATGGGCGAGAGGCGGGGTACACCCTGGACAAGTTGCCAGGTCATCACAGGGCTGACACATATGGCCCTTTTCCACTACCCTTTTTCAGCTCGCTTCAGCTCACTTCAGCCCGACACGGCTCGCGTTTCGACTACCTCAGAGCAGCACGACTCAGCTCGCTTCAGCCCTGCTCAGCGCCCAAAACTCGCACGGTTTTGGAGTGGGGCTGAAGCGAGCCAAACCGAGCCGAGTGGGGCTAGGGGCGTGAGGAGACACTCCCCTGTGCACTGATTGGTGAGGAGGAGTGTCCTCACATGCCCTCACAAGCCCCGCGAGCACGCTGGGATCTGTAAACACCGTAAACCCGGAAGAAGAATTACAAATTATGAGAATTTCTGAAGCCTTATGCGCCTCGCCTCATCTATATGCTCTTGCCAGCATCTGTTGGCGTTGTCGGTGACAACAAGCCACAGCACCCAGACCAGTAACACTAACGACTCCATGTCCTCCATGTTTATCGTTTACTATCCGGGTCGTGAGACTACCGCTTAAAAGATCACTGATGTCACTGTTTGCGCCGCCTAACGACATCATGTGACGTCCACCCACTTTCGCTAACTCCACCCAACGTGTCCACCCACTTCCAGCCAGCACGGTTCAGCGCGGTTGTAGTCGAAATGCAACTCCAACAGCTCGACTCAGCCGCGTTGGTAGTGGAAAAGCGGCAATAGACACAGACAACCATTCACACTCACATTCACACCTACGGTCAATTTAGAGCCACCAGTTAACCTAACCTGCATGTCTTTGGACTGTGGGGGAAACCGGAGCACCCGGAGGAAACCCACGCGGACACGGGGAGAACATGCAAACTCCACACAGAAAGGCCCTCATCGGCTACTGGCCTCGAACCCAGGACCTTCTTGCTGTGAGGCAACAGTGCTAATCACTACACCACCGTGCCACCTCCCTAAAGATCCTGTTTAACTATGACTGAAGTCATCAAGGCATGTCACGAAGAGTGAAAGAGCAAAAACTGAACCATAGGACATATATACATAAAACTTTAATGTAATGTAGCTTTGTATACACGACACACACAGGTTTTTCATGCACACTGAGCTCATCTGTCCTTCTTTTCACACCAAATGAAAGAATTAAACTTAGGCGTAGTCTAATCAATGGGTTGGGTTAAGGATATATCGTAGAATAATAGCTATATGAGGAGATAATGGACTGACAGATTGATCACTGAAGCTCTGACTGGGAAAATAGAGATGGTTTGAGGCTACATTTCTGATCCAGCCTTCCCTACAGACACACAGACAGACAGAAACGTGGCTGCAGCAGCCTTACAAATCACCAAATCATGACTGCTCTGAAAAACAAACAAACAAACCTGAACACTTTTAAGAAGCAGACAAGCAGTATAGGGAGTTGTTATCTCCGAGTTGAAAAGGTGAATAGCCTCGATATTAGAGCTCAAGATGGTCAGGGTCAAAAATGTCTAAGAAAAAACAAAAATGGCACAACTGTTGCCTACAGAATGCGTCTAAAGCCCAGTTTAAACCAGCTCCCAGGGTTAGCACTCGGTTTTTAACACGACATGGCTCTTGAAGATGAAGCTTACCTTTTCCTTGTCGTCAATTTTGATGTTGCAACTTCGCCCCCTGTAAATAGAAACGGAGCTAGCAGGCTAGCAAACTAGCTAACATGATCTCCAAATGACTCCATCATCCCACGAGCTAGCAGCACACTTTACTTTATTTATCATCACTAAACACACACGTTTTAGCCTGAATAACGAGCTCGATATCTAGTTTGGAGGACTAATAACACGTCAATCAATCAAAATCTCGATATCCTGCACGGTACGTCAAATTAAAGTGCGAAATAAACTAGCAAGTACAATGCTAATCTGAACAAAACACCGGCGGTTTAAAGCATGAGATCATATATAACCATGATGCCCTCCAAAAAAGAAAAAGTGGCTAACCCACAGCCCAGCCGCCCTTGACGACGAGATTTGAGCGAAATAAAAACAGCCCAAGGCGTTCAGAAACAAAGCGAGGTTAAGTTAAAGCCCCCGAGCACACGGCGCTTTGCTTTTCCGTAGACAGAGAGAGAGAGACGGTTATGGATGCATTATGAAGTTATACAGCTATATAGCGGTTCAGGAATAAAGCATCCAGCTGCTGCCGCACACAGCTGTTCCAGAGCGAGCACAGGAAATGCCATCGCACTCCACTAATCACACGGGTCTGAACTAAACCCGGATTGGACTCTAGGCGGATCTGGAGTCACTTCGAATCGCGTAATCCGACGTCAATGTGTCGCTCATCAGTTTTCCCACATCAGTGTAAACGTAAAATTCGGATCTTTTAAATCAGATTTAGCTTACATTCACATTAGGTTCTTCGCTGAAGTGACCCAAAAACTGATGTAAACGTGTCCAGTGCAGTGGCTAGCACTGTCAAGTCATAACAAAAACATCTGGGTTTGAACCTCATGATCACCTGGGAGGGCGGCACAGTGGTGTAGTGGTTAGCGCTGTCGCCTCACAGCAAGAAGGTCTGGGTTCGAGCCCCGTGGCCGGCGAGGGCCTTTCTGTGTGGAGTTTGCATGTTCTCCCCGTGTCCGCGTGGGTTTCCTCCGGGTGCTCCGGTTTCCCCCACAGTCCAAAGACATGCAGGTTAGGTTAACTGGTGGCTCTAAATTGAGCGTAGGTGTGAATGTGAGTGTGAATGGTTGTCTGTGTCTATGTGTCAGCCCTGTGATGACCTGGCGACTTGTCCAGGGTGTACCCCGCCTTTCGCCCGTAGTCAGCTGGGATAGGCTCCAGCTTGCCTGCGACCCTGTAGAACAGGATAAAGCGGCTAGAGATAATGAGATGAGATGAGATCACCTGGGACCTTTCTATGTGTGTGTATATATATATATATATATATATATATATATATATATATATATATATGAGGTTCAAACCCAGATCTCTTTTTTTATATATATATATATATATAGAGAGAGAGAGAGAGAGAGAGAGAGAGGGGCGGCACGGTGGTGTAGTGGTTAGCGCTGTCGCCTCACAGCAAGAAGGTCCTGGGTTCGAGCTCTGTGGCCGGCGAGGGCCTTTCTGTGTGGAGTTTGCATGTTCTCCCCGTGTCCGTGTGGGTTTCCTCCGGGTGCTCCGGTTTCCCCCACAGTCCAAAGATATGCAGGTTAGGCTGGTGGCTCTAAATTGACCGTAGGTGTGAATGTGAGTGTGAATGGTTGTTTGTCTCTATGTGTCAGCCCTGGGATAACCTGGTGGCTTGTCCAGGGTGTACCCCGCCTCTCACCCA
Organism: Neoarius graeffei; assembly: GCF_027579695.1. Classification (NCBI taxonomy): domain Eukaryota; kingdom Metazoa; phylum Chordata; class Actinopteri; order Siluriformes; family Ariidae; genus Neoarius; species Neoarius graeffei. The sequence goes on along the minus strand of NC_083570.1, from coordinate 82,379,951 downwards.
TAGTCAGGTGGGATAGGCTCCAGCTTGCCTACGACCCTGTAGAACAGCTCCTAAAAAGTCAAAGTAAATTTAGAAATCACTGCCCCACTGTCCCAACTTTATCTTATTTTGGGTTGTACATCCCAGTGTTATTTAAAAACAAACACACAAACAAACAATCCCACAGCCTAGACAAGCAGGCCTCCTCCTTCATACTGTTTCTCAGAAGTGTTTACTGAAAAAGCTAATAAATGCATATTAAAATATAATTAAATTACTTGTGCCTGCAGTATACACAGTAACTGATGGATAAAATGTTCAGAGTTTCCTGAGCTAGCATTGGTGTTTTGTTTAATTTTATTTAATTACCCATTAACAAGGTTAGGAATGCCTAAAGTCAGGACTGTAAGTATACATAACGTTTATTAAAATATTATACAATTATATAAACTATATGTGAATGTGCTCTGTGCTGAACAGAAGTGCAGAGACTTCTTGAATTCTTGTACAGTGAAAAAAATACCATTCCATCCATCCATTATCTGTAGCCGCTTATCCTGTGCAGGATCACGGGCAAGCTTACTCCTGGCACTCTGGTTTCTTCACACAATCCAAAGACATGCGGGTTAGGTAAACCGGCTCCTTTAAATTGAGTGTGAGTGGCTGTTTGTTTCAATGTTAGCCCAGCCATAGATTGATGACCTGCTCAGGGTGTACCCCGCCTCTTGCCTGAAGTCAACTGGGATTGGCTTCAGCTTCCCCCACAACCCTGATGGATAAGCAGTATAGGGGCTTTTCCCTGACATCACAGATTTTTGTTTATCACGCAGTGTCCGCTATATTGCCAGGCAAGCAAAGAAACAGAGCTGCGACAGTTAACAATGAAAATTGAGATGACTGTAGTCAGTACAATCTCTCTGAAATTATTAAAATATTATATCATACTAGCAGGCGGCAGCACGGTGGTGTAGTGGTTAGCACTGTCGCCTCACAGCAAGAAGATTCTGGGTTTGAGCCCCATGGTCGACGAGGGGCTTTCTGTGTGGAGTTTGCATGTTGTCTGTGTGGGTTTCCTCCAGGTGCTCCGGTTTCTCCCACAGTCCAAAGACATGCAGGTTAGGCTACTTGGTGGCTCTAAATTGTCCATAGGTGTCAATGGTTTACAAGAGAAAACTTCTATAATAATCCAGTAGAAGGCAATGGGAAACCACTACTGTAATGTTCCCTAGACACTCTGATGGCTGAAGCCGTCAGAGCAGCCACGTCACTGTAGTGATACGCCAAAATGGATGGACTATACTGGCAGACTGTGTTACAGCCAAAGCTGAAACATCACAGATCCATATAATTTACTCAAAAATATATTTATTTATTTATTTATTTATTCTACACACTGCTCAGGGTATTTATGTGCTCATTACTCACTTGTGTGCGCGCGTGTGTGTTCACTGCTTCAGATGGGTTAAATGCAGAGAAGGAATTTCATTGTGCTTGAGTGTACACATGACAAGAATAAAGGCTTATCATTCTTCTTAATTTACCCACAAATGTATTTATTCCACTTGAAAAATGTATGGCAAACCAGCTATCAGATTTGGGACACTACGACATCCTGAACTATTTAGTATTTGGGACTTCTAAATAGGGCGGCACGGTGGTGTAGTGGTTAGCACTGTCGCCTCACAGCAAGAAGGTCCTGGGTTCGAGCCCCGGGGCCGGCGAGGGCCTTTCTGTGTGGAGTTTGCATGTTCTCCCCGTGTCCGCGTGGGTTTTCTCCGGGTGCTCTGGTTTCCCCCACAGTCCAAAGACATGCAGGTTAGGTTAACTGGTGACTCTAAATTGACCGTAGGTGTGAATGTGAGTGTGAATGGTTGTCTGTGTCTATGTGTCAGCCCTGTGATGACCTGGCGACTTGTCCAGGGTGTACCCCGCCTTTCGCCCGTAGTCAGCTGGGATAGGCTCCAGCTTGCCTGCGACCCTGTAGAAGGATAAAGTGGCTAGAGATAATGAATGAGACTTCTAAATACACTGGAGATGCAAAAGGCAGACAAAAGTACAGATGCCTACCGATATTTCTAGGCAGATTTCGTGCATGCCGGAATGTTATGGGAAATTCCCGATAAAGAAAAATTCCTTATTATGACAAAGGTAAGCTCAAACGTGGACTTCTAATAGTAATAAACAAGCCAGGGCCTAGATCTAGCATATTTTATGGTGTTTAGCCTAGTCTACATTATCAGTGCATTATAAACATGCTGCTACTCTAGCCAAGCATTAAGTCTAATAAAATATATTGTGTCCAAAGCCCACTTCCAGAGATACATTTTAACGTTCATCCATTTGCCATTTGGCATGTTTTTTTTTTTTGTAGTACAGTAGAGCTGCTAAGTATGACACGCTTGTGTATATAACAGTAGACTGTACTGAGTAGTGCCAGACCATGCAACCTGTTAAAAGTTTTCCCATCTCGACCAAAGTTCTGTCCATGTTAACATATCAACTTACGGACTTGTTATGGACTTGTTGAATGTTAACTTGAGTACACCTTGCCTAGATCTAGATCTATGGGATTTTTTTTATAACTGAATGGCCTTGAGCTAGAAAAAAGTGTTAGGAGAAATAACAGGTGCACAGAGATTTCACACTAACCTGATATAAAATGTTCTCCACATACACAGGAATGTTTTGTTGGCATCCAGTCTTCCTGTTTAACGGGAGCTCGCCATTTTTCTCGTCTTTCTGGGTTTGCCGGTGTAGCGGGTACAATGTGTGGGTGGAGCACAGAAGACGGCAGGACAGAGATCAGGATGAAAACAACTGGCTTTTATTGCCAAACTTTTCAGTTTAACATATAATTCAATCTCTCAGAGGCTGACTCGCGCGCGCGCACACAGACTGTCGTCTCCTCTGGATAATCACTCCCCTCTGCTCTCACTCTCCCTCCTTAAATAGGACACGGTTTACTGGGGAGAACACACACAAAACATAGGTTAATCACACTCAGGTGAAGCGATTCTGCCACTTACCTTCCCCAACTCCGCCCTCCTGTCACAGACCGGCGCTTGACCACGCCCCCGCTGCCACATACCCCCACCGCCCGACTCAGGCCGGGCGCCCGTCCGGCCCGCAGCCGACTCCCCCCCCCCCCTTGACGGGAGAGGAAGTCCGCCACGACCATCTGCGCCCCCGGCCTGTGGACCACCTTGAAGTTGAAAGGTTGGAGCGCTAGATACCAACGGGTGATCCGCGCGTTGGCATCCTTCATGTGGTGGAGCCACTGGAGGGGCGCATGGTCCGAACAGAGGGTGAAAGAGCGCCCCAGCAGGTAGTAACGGAGGGTGAGGACCGCCCACTTGATCGCCAGACACTCTTTCTCGATGGTGCTGTAGCGCCCCTCACGCACCGACAGCTTTCGGCTGATGTATAATACTGGGCGATCCTCTCCCCCCACCTGCTGGGACAAAACGGCCCCCAGCCCTCTGTCCGACGCATCCGTCTGTAACAAAAAAGGGAGAGAGAAGTCAGGGGACTGCAAAAGTGGCCCCCCACACAGTGCAGCCTTTACCTCAGAGAAAGCCCGCTGGCACTGCTCCATCCACTGGACCGGATCTGGCGCCCCCTTTTTAGTGAGGTCAGTCAGCGGGCTGGTGACATCCGAATAATTAGGTATAAACCTACGATAATAGCCAGCCAGCCCCAGGAACTGTCTCACCCCCTTTTTGGTCTTGGGCCTCGGGCAGGCTGCAATCGCTGCTGTCTTATTAATTTGGGGACGCACCTGCCCGTTACCCAAGTGGAAGCCCAGATACCGTACTTCCACCCGCCCAATCGCACACTTCTTCGGGTTGGCAGTGAGCCCCGCCCGCCTCAGCGACCTAAGGACGTCCCTCAGGTGTTGCAGGTGCCGCTGCCAGTCATTACTATAAATGATGATGTCATCTAAGTAAGAGGCCGCATAGGTGGCGTGGGGCCGGAGGATCCGGTCCATCAGCCGCTGAAACGTAGCGGGCACCCCAAACAGCCCAAACGGAAGTGTGACGAACTGGTGTAAGCCGAACGGTGTGGAAAAGGCCATTTTTTCCCAGGATAATGGAGTCAAGGGGATCTGCCAATATCCCTTCGTCAAATCCAGTGTCGAGTAAAAGCGAGCCGTGCCTAGTCGATCGAGCAGCTCATCAATACGAGGCATTGGGTACGCGTCGAATTTAGACACCGCGTTGACTTTTCTATAGTCCACACAGAACCGGACCGAGCCGTCGGCCTTGGGAACCAAGACCACCGGGCTGCTCCAGTCACTGTGGGACTCCTCGACGATGCCCATTTCGAGCATGGCCTGAAGTTCTTCCCGAACCACCTTTTTTTTGTGTTCGGGTAATCTATAAGGACGGCTACACACTACCACCCCTGGGGGCGTCTCTATGTGGTGTTCTATGAGGTTGGTGCGACCGGGCAGGGGCAAGAACACATCCGAAAACTCGGCCTGCAACTGGGCGACCTCCGTGAGTTGGGTCGGGGAGAGGTGGTCTCCACAGGGGACCGGAGAGGTGCGAGATGCCAATGACCCTTTTTGGACCTCCGGCCCCAGCTCCGCCTTCTCCGGAACTACCGACACCAACGCTACGGGGACCTCCTCGTTCCAGAGCTTCAGCAGATTGAGGTGGTAGATCTGTAGCGCCCCCTCCCTGTCCATTCGCCTAACCTCATAGTCGATGTCCCCAACTCGCCGTGTGACCTCAAAGGGCCCTTGCCACTTGGCGATTAATTTGGAGCTCGACTTGGGCAACAGGACGAGTACCTTATCTCCCAGAGTGAACTCTCTAAGGCGCGTGCCCTTGTTGTACAGGCGGGTTTGCCATTCCTGGGCCTGCCGCAAATTCTCCTGAGTTAAGTGGGTGAGCGTGTGGAGTTTTGCGCGCAGATCCATAACGTATTGAATTTCATTTTTGCTCTGCGAAGGTCCCTCCTCCCAATTTTCCCGCAGTACATCTAAGATGCCGCGCGGCTTACGCCCATACAATAATTCAAACGGGGAGAACCCCGTGGAGGCTTGGGGGACCTCTCGCACTGCAAACAACAAGGGTTCGAGCCACTTATCCCAGTTACGTGCGTCCTCACTTACGAATTTTTTGATAATATTCTTGAGGGTGCGGTTGAACCATTCGACTAAACCGTCCGTCTGTGGGTGATACATGCTGGTGCGGATCGGCTTAATACCCAGTAGCCCATACAGTTCAGCCAGTGTTCGTGACATAAACGAGGTGCCTTGGTCAGTCAGAATCTCTTTCGGGATTCCGACCCGGGAGATGACGTGGAAGAGGGCCTCTGCAATACTACGTGCGGAGATATTGCGAAGAGGCACCGCTTCCGGATATCGCGTTGCATAGTCCACCAGAACCCATATAAAGCGGTACCCTTGTGTTGACCAATCTAATGGCCCGACGAGATCCATCCCAATTCTTTCAAACGGGGTCTCGATTAATGGTAGGGGGCGCAAGGGTGCTTTTGGAATGGCCGCTGGATTTACTAACTGGCATTCGCGGCACGCCGTACACCACTTACGGACGTCGCCGCGAATCCCCGGCCAATAGAATCGGGCCATTATCCGGGCGAGTGTTTTATTCTGCCCGAGGTGTCCCGCCATGGGATTAAAGTGAGCCACCTGGAATACCAATTCCCGGCGGCTCTTTGGAATTAACAACTGGGTGACACACTCCTTCGTCTGAGTGTCCTGCGTCACTCGGTATAACCTATCCTTTAAAATGGAAAAATAGGGGAAGGTCGGGGTGGCGTTCAGCTGGAGCATTTGACCATCGATTACTCTCACTGGGTCAAACGCATGTCACAGAGTTTCGTCTCGCGATTGTTCCAGTGGGAAATCCGCGAGGGATTCCCCAATAGAAAGAGGAGGGGCCGGGGGCTCCTCACTCTGTCGCGGAGATGACGTAGACGGCTCTGCGACCGCAGCTCCAGCCAAAACGACACCGGGACCCCCCCCCCGCTAACCGGCAGGACCCACTCTTTACTAGGTGTGCCATCAACCCCCGAAATCCCGGCCAATCAGTCCCCAAGATCAAAGAGTGGGTAAGGCGAGGATTAACCGCCGCCTTTACTATGGATTTGTCCCCTCTGAAATGTATGTGGACCGACACCAACGGGTAGCAGTGAACATCCCCGTGCACACACAACACCTTCACCCCTTGTGCTCCCCCCAATGCCTCGTCTTGCACCAGGCTTTGGCGGATTGAGGTCTGGTTGCAACCCGAATCCACCAACGCCTGATATGTCGCCCCTTGTACATTTACCGGTATGCGATACGCTCCGGCCTGATCGAGGGCAGCCTCTGGCGCGTCGGGGATCTGCACCACCGCCCCCACCTCCATCGTGGCACACTGTTGCTGCAGGTGCCCCGGTTCCCCGCAGCGCCAGCAAACCGGCCCGGGCCTCCCCTCTGCAGCTGTGGTTTGAGGGTCACTCACCTGAGGGGGGGGAGAGACAGACACAGAAGGGAGAAACCAGAGGGCACCACGGGTGCGGCGGGCCGGCTGGGGTGGAGCCGGCCCCCGCCTCCGTGGTGGGGGAATGGGGCAAGGACGGGACACGGGAGGAGGGGGAAGAGAGAGAGAGAGAGAGAGAGAGAGAGAAGAGGAGAGAGAAGATGATGTCATCCGTTGTCCTGCCACCGGGACAGCCGCCAGATGATCCTCCGCCAGTCCTACGGCCTGATCCAGCGACGCCGGGCGGTGGCACTGGACCCACTCCGCGGTTCTGGCGGGTAGGCGGGCGATGAACTGTTCCAGCGCCACCTGGTCGATGATCCCCTCGGCGTCGTGATCTTCGGCCCTCAGCCACCGCCAGCAGCCGTCCCGGAGCTGCTGGCCAAACGCGAACGGGCTGCCAACTTCCTCCATTCGCAGCGCGCGGAAGCGCTGGCGCTGCTGCTCCAGCGTGCGCCCCATGTGCTGGAGGACAGCCCGGCGAAGGTCGGCGTAGGCCAGCCGGTGGTCGGCTGGGAGCTGTAGTGCGGCTAACTGCGCCTCTCCCGTCAGGAGGGGGAGGAGGCGCACCGCGCGCTGCTCCATCGGCCACCCCGAGGCTTCGGCGACCTGTTCGAACAACGCGATGAACGCCTCGGGGTCGTCCTGCGGGCCCATCTTAGTCAAGGTGATGGGAGATGGGCCCGCGGCCGGGGCGCTGGTGGACCCCGCCGATGCGAGGAGGCGCCGGAATGCCTCTCGGTCTTCCTGTTGAGCCAGCACCAGGGCTTCGAAGTGGCGCTCCTGCTCCTTCCAGAGCGTGACGAGTGCCTGGTGCTGGCTCTGCTGAGCCGTGGCGAGGGCGTGGACCAAGTCCGCGAACGGGGAGGATTCCATGGGGCTGCAGGACAGGTGCTCCACCTTCCCGGGTTTCGGCACCACTGTAGCGGGTACAATGTGTGGGTGGAGCACAGAAGACGGCAGGACAGAGATCAGGATGAAAACAACTGGCTTTTATTGCCAAACTTTTCAGTTTAACATATAATTCAATCTCTCAGAGGCTGACTCGCGCGCGCGCACACACAGACTGTCGTCTCCTCTGGATAATCACTCCCCTCTGCTCTCACTCTCCCTCCTTAAATAGGGCGCGGTTTACTGGGGAGAACACACACAAAACATAGGTTAATCACACTCAGGTGAAGCGATTCTGCCACTTACCTTCCCCAACTCCGCCCTCCTGTCACAGACCGGCGCTTGACCACGCCCCCGCTGCCACAGCCGGGAAGCAGTGAAAAGTGAAACCAGGCTTATCTCCACGTCTGCTATTATATCCAAATGCACTACAGGTCTCTGGCATTGCTCCTTTAGCTATAACTTCTACAAGTTTATCTTAAACTTACTGAATTGGGCTTACAATCATTCGCATACACTTGTGCTGGTCGTTGTCAAACACAAAGCTTGCCAGGCAATATGGCTGGATAAACAAATCCGCAGTTACTACGATGTCATGTGAAAGGCCCCAATTGAGGTATTTCACCCACGTGACCAAGTCATGTGATGCTGCCATTTTATACGGCACGGCTCGAATCAGTTTGAATGCGAGGAAGGCGACAAACGAAAAACATAAAAGAAAAAGGAGCGAGATGCAGAAAACACCTTCACTATCCAGCGACGTAGGGCATTTACAGGGCGAGCAGAGGGAGAGGTATTTGCAAAAATTGAGGTTAGCAGGCTTAGAGAATGACGTTTACCTGCTTCCACCAGGATTGTTCACTGACGTACAGAAGTACACGAAGCCCTCGTCTTTACCTGACTTCGGCCCACATGATCTGTATACCTATGTCGTTAAAAACCCATCGCCATACACAGGTATTGATCTGAAAGCGTATAAGAGTTTGGATACCTACAAATATTTTGTGTCAGGCTGGGTAACATGCCTACATCAGCGGGTCGTCCCTGGAGCTGGTGGTCGCCATCTTATTACAGCTAAGGTTTGTTCACATTTTCATTTACTTTCGGTCCTCAGGATAAACAAAATGTTATTAAATGTCATTGAAATAACTTCTTAGTCTGTTGAGACATGGCCCGTTATACATTTGCTGTTACCAGGCAATGACCAAGAACTGTATTATTAGAGTCGGTGTAGTTGTAGCAGTGTATTAGCAACTAGCTGTTAGCACTAGCTAATGTCAACAACATACTAGCTGGTATGTTACTGTAGCAATGTTTACGTTCAGTCATTTGGATGACTGTTAAAACCTTTCAGTCTCAAGTTTTTCCTTTACTGTATTTACTAGTTTACTGAGCTAGCGCGCTCGGGCAAGCTGGGAGCTAGCGCGTGCTAGCCTGCCGGCGGCCGGTGTGCGCTAGCCTGCCGGTGGCCAGCGCAGCTCAGTAAACTAGTAAATCCAGTAAAGGAAAAACTTGAGACTGAAAGGTTTTTACAGTCATCCAAATGACTGAACGTAAACATTGCTACAGTAACATACCAGCTACTGTTGTTGACATTAGCTAGCTTGATGTTCAAAATGGCGGACACCGGGGCGTCACGTGACCCTGTGACGTCAGGTGAAATACCTCAATAGATGATGGATGGCTAGAGGAACAGTGTGAACACACACACACACACACACACACACACACACACACACACACACACACACACACATAAAGAGCTTTTAAACTCAGATTTAGTTTACATTCACATGAGGTTCTTTTCTCAATTCCCAAATATCAAGTAAATCATGAATTGCTCCTTTCTTCCACTGAATATAGTCACTGCCAACACAGTAGAATGAAAACAGCAGTGATATGGACATGCATGCTGAGGAAAAGCCATGTGAATTCCAGTTGGAGCGTACTCATTAATATCGCGAGGCCACACAACACAACAGATATGATATGTATCCGTTCTAGGACCACATAGTTCAAATCTGATGTGAAAAGATTGGATAGGTGTTCACACAGTCTTGAAAAAATCAGATCTGTGTCATATTATGGCAGAAAATCAGATTTGTGTCACTTCAACCTGGTGATGTGAAGTTAGCCATACGAACATTTCACCCTTTGGCAACATTCACTCTACAAGCCTAAATGCTGATTCACTCCTGAAAATACAATTGTCTGAACATGTTACATTCCTGAACTGAGTCTCATGCAAGTGGTGGTTATCTGGGTAGTTTTTGGTCTAAACTAATGGTCCTCAAAGTGGGGCAAGGGGTCTGTGAAGCATAACAAAAGGGTCTCGTTTTTATTTTGTTATTCTGGTGGAACTCATAACCTATTATTATCAAAACTCATCTCATCTCATTATCTCTAGCCGCTTTATCCTGTTCTACAGGGTCGCAGGCAAGCTGGAGCCTATCCCAGCTGACTACGGGCGAAAGGCGGGGTACACCCTGGACAAGTCGCCAGGTCATCACAGGGCTGACACATAGACACAGACAACCATTCACACTCACATTCACACCTACGCTCAATTTAGAGTCACCAGTTAACCTAACCTGCATGTCTTTGGACTGTGGGGGAAACCGGAGCACCCGGAGGAAACCCACGCGGACACGGGGAGAACATGCAAACTCCACACAGAAAGGCCCTCGCCGGCCACGGGGCTCGAACCCGGACCTTCTTGCTGTGAGGCAACAGCGTGCCTCACCACTACACCACCGTGCCGCCCACATTATCAAAACTATTATATGTAATTATTATACGTGTTTGTTAAATACTCAGTTCTGATTGGTCAGTTGCGGTCTTCTACAGTCTGTTATTCCTGTATAACAAACTGCTGCTATGAACCACATCATTGGCTAAAGCAATAAAATCATTTTTTTAATCAACGAGACATTTTTTAAATCAATATTTTGTCAAATTATCGATTTCTTTAGCAAGTAGCGATGTAATAAGTGGGATAATGTACAGTGATCTGGTCATTATTGAAAAAAAGGAAAAGAAAGGAAAAAAACAGATAGGGTGATACAGGACCTTGATGCAAAGCAGAGTTCTTCTAGTCATTAACCTGTTATTAAATGGTCCCTTGACTTGAGTCTGTGTAATACAAACCATAATTACTCAAAACAAGTAGCCCTATATATATATATGGTAATGTCAAAGTGGATCTAATGTGTGAGTGGAAATTTCAGGAATTAAAACGATTTGCTTTTAATAAATAACCAAAATAATATTTTACATTTTTAAGCAATAAGCCTAATATTTTAATAGTTGGATTATGTTTATAAATATGTGCTAATTGGTTCCATTTAATTCAATTTCCACTTAAATGGGTTCCTGGCTCCAAAAAGTTTGAGAGAATTCCTGATGTAGGCAAGACAGACAGCTGCCTAGGGCGCCCTCTACAGTTACAATGTCAAACTACATGCAGCCATTCACATCAAGGATTTTTTTTTTCAAAAGCTAAAAAGGTGAAGAGATACTGTGCCCAAATTCCAAGAAAAAAAATCACTGTACATAATACCAATAAATCTTGTAATGAGTGCATTTTATTTAAATAATTTTATCATCTGTTAGTTTCGTTTGGGGGTGGCATGGCGGTGTAGTGGTTAGCGTTGTCGCCTCACAGCAAGAAGGTCCTGGGTTTGAGCCCAGTGGCCAATGGGGGCCTTTCTGTGCGGAGTTTGCATGTTCTCCCCGTGTCCGCGTGGGTTTCCTCCGGGTGCTCCGGTTTCCCCCACAGTCCAAAGACATGCAGGTTAGGTTAACTGGTGACTCTAAATTGAGCGTAGGTGTGAATGTGAGTGTGAATGGTTGTCTGTGTCTATGTGTCAGCCCTGTGATGACCTGGCGACTTGTCCAGGGTGTACCCCGCCTTTCGCCCGTAGTCAGCTGGGATAGGCTCCAGCTTGCCTGCGACCCTGTAGAAGGATAAAGCGGCTAGAGATAATGAGATGAGATGAGATGAATTTTATCATCTGTTAGTTTCGTTTGGGGGTGGCATGGCGGTGTAGTGGTTAGCGTTGTCGCCTCACAGCAAGAAGGTCCTGGGTTTGAGCCCAGTGGCCAATGGGGGCCTTTCTGTGCGGAGTTTGCATGTTCTCCCCGTGTCCGCGTGGGTTTCCTCCGGGTGCTCCGGTTTCCCCACAGTCCAAAGACATGCAGGTTAGGTTAACTGGTGACTCTAAATTGAGCATAGGTATGAATGTGAGTGTGAATGGTTGTCTGTGTCTATGTGTCAGCCCTGTGATGACCTGGCGACTTGTCCAGGGTGTACCCCGCCTTTCGCCCGTAGTCAGATGGGATAGGCTCCAGCTTGCCTGCGACCCTGTAGAACGGGATAAGCGACTACAGATAATGGATGGATGGATGGATGGATGGATGGATGGATGGATAGTTTAGTTTGGTATTAGTTATGTTGCACTCTTTGCTTTGTAGAGTCAAATTGTAACACGTACAAGCAGGTGACAATTTAAAAGAAAAAAAAGACAAAATAGTGTCTTAGTAAGTTGTTAGACCAACATGAGTTGCCAGAACAGCTTAAATGCACCTTGCCATACATTCTCCAAGTCTCTTAAACTGTACTGGAGAGATGAACACCATTCTTCCAAACCATTTTCCTTCAGTTAGTGTTTTGATGATGATAATGGAGAAAACTATCTAATAAATCACTTCAAAATCTCCTATTCGTATTGGTAGTTACAACCCTGAATCCAAAAAAGTTGGGATGCTGGAGAAAATGCAAATAAAACCAGAATGGTATGATTTGCAAACCCCTTTTGACCTACGGCACCAGTCAAAAGTTTGGATACACCTTCTAATTCAATGGCTTTTCTTTTTTTTATTAATTGAAAGATACTTCATGTTTTAAAGTAATTATGGATGTCATTTCTCTTAGTTGAGCGTTTCTTGACATATGGATTACTACAGTTGTGGAATAGGGCTATTTACTATATTTTAATTATTTACTATTTACTGTTTGATCTCAAAAACATTAAGAAGGCAAAAAAAATTGCACTAATTAACTTTTGACGAGGCACCTGTTGATTGAAAAGCATTCCAGGTGACGACCTCATGAAGCTGGTTAAGATAATGCCAATAGTGTGCAAAGCGTCATTAAGGTAAACGGTGGCTACGCTGAAGAATCTAAAACATGAAACATAGTTTTTTAACACTTTTTTGTTTACCACATAATTCTATATATGTTTCATACATTATTTCATGCCGGCACGGTGGTGTAGCTGTCGCCTCACAGCAAGAGGGTCCGGGTTCGAGCCCCGTGGCCGGTGAAGGCCTTCCTGTGCGGAGTTTGCATGTTCTCCCCGTGTCCGTGTGGGTTTCCTCCGGGTGCTCCGGTTTCCCCCACAGTCCAAAGACATGCAGGTTAGGTTAACTGGTGACTCTAAATTGAGCGTAGGTGTGAATGTGAGTGTGAATGGTTGTCTGTGTCTATGTGTCAGCCCTGTGATGACCTGGCGACTTGTCCAGGGTGTACCCCGCCTTTCGCCCGTAGTCAGCTGGGATAGGCTCCAGCTCGCCTGCGACCCTGTAGAACAGGATAAAGCGGCTAGAGATAATGAGATGATGAGATGAGATGTTATTTCATAGTTTTGATGTCTTCAGTATTGTTCTACAATGAAGAAAATAGTCAAAATACAGAAAAACCTATGAACAAGTAGGTGTGTCTAAACCCTTTGATGGATACTATATATTCAGTTGAATACAATACAAATATATAGAATGTTTAAGATTATAAACTTTATTGTTTTTTTTTAAATATGAACTCATATTTTTTGAGCATTCCACAACTTTCTCAGGATTTTGATGCCCTGTCTCAACTTTTTTTTTGGAACATGTCGCAGGCATAAAATTCAGAATGAGTGTTTATGTACAAAAAAAATGTTTATCAATTTGAACATTAGCTATCTTTACTTTGTATTATATTCAATTAAATATAGGCCAAAAAGGATTTGCACATAATTACATTCTGTTTTTATTTACATTTTACACACCATGCCAACTTCTTTTAAATCGGTGTTGTAGTTGGGTTCAGATCTGGTGACTGCCACTGTGCTGCGTTGGGTCTCAGGCATCTAACTGGTTAAGACAGTCACCCAGTCTTATGGTAATACTGAATTTTATTAATTCATTATCACAATCCATCCATTCCTTTCATGTTATTTGTGTTTGTGTCTTAGTTGTGTCATAGTCTCATCTCATCTCATTATCTCTAGACGCTTTATCCTGTTCTACAGGGTCGCAGGCAAGCTGGAGCCTATCGCAGCTGACTACGGGCGAAAGGCGGGGTACACCCTGGACAAGTCACCAGGTCATCACAGGGCTGACACATAGACACAGACAACCATTCACACTCACATTCACACCTACGGTCAATTTAGAGTCACCAGTTAACCTAACCTGCATGTCTTTGGACTGTGGGGGAAACCGGAGCACCCGGAGGAAACCCACGCAGACACGGGGAGAACATGCAAACTCCGCACAGAAAGGCCCTCGCTGGCCACGGGGCTCGAACCCGGACCTTCTTGCTGTGAGGCGACAGCACTAACCACTACACCACCGTGCTGCCCAGTTGTGTCATCTCATCTCATTATCTCTAGCCGCTTTATCCTTCTACAGGGTCGCAGGCAAGCTGGAGCCTATCCCAGCTAACTACGGGCGAAAGGCGGGGTACACCCTGGACAAGTCGCCAGGTCATCACAGGGCTGACATATAGACACAGACAACCATTCACACTCACATTCACACCTACGGTCAATTTAGAGTCACCAGTTAACCTAACCTGCATATCTTTGGACTGTGGGGGAAACCAGAGCACCCGGAGGAAACCCACGGGGACACGGGGAGAACATGCAAACTCCGCACAGAAAGGCCCTCGCCGGCCACGGGGCTCAAACCCGGACCTTCTTGCTGTGAGGCGACAGCGCTAACCACTACACCACCGTGCTGCCCAGTTGTGTCATAGTTTTAGAAATAAATGTTGTATGTGTTTCACAGATTTGTGACTCAGTGTTTGTTTTTTTTCATGATTTTATTCTCTAGATTGCTTGCTTTGCAGTCCCTAAGCTTTTAACTAAATTGAGCTTTCCCCCAAGTTACCACAGAACTCTTTTTGGCTGCACAGTGAGAGGACTTTCGCTTCGGTCTTATTATAGACACTTACTTATGACCAATTTTGGTGGAATAGTTCCCATTTAGGTCATGAAATAATTCTGAGTTACTATTTCATTTCCTCTTTAATTTGACCATGGGGTGATGTGATCATATCTTCTGGTTCTAGTACAGACTCTTGCTGCTGCATTCTGAAGTAACTGGAGATTGTTGATGCACCTACTGGAACAGCCAGACAGTAAGACATTACAATAATCCCAGCTAGGGATAACAAAAGCATGAACTAGTTTTTCCACATCATGTAGTGACATTATATATCTTAGCAATATTTCTGAGATGAAAAAGGCTAGAATTATCTACATGAGCTTCAGATGAGAGACTGGACTCAATAATCACCCCAAGGTCTTTTACTGCTGCACATGATGTAACTGAAAGGCCACCCACAGTTACTATGTAATCAATAAGCATACTGCATGTGGTCCTAGTACAAGCTCTTTTGTCCTGTCAGAATTAAATAGAAGGAAGTTACTCAGCATCCAGTGTCTAATGTCTTTTCCACATTCCTCAACTTTATTAAGGTGGCGTTTCTCAACTGGCTTGGCTGAAACATATACGTACAACTCTGTGTCATCAGCATAACAATGTAAGCTAATACCATGTTTATGAATAATTTCACCCATAGGTAGCATATGCAGATTTAAAAAAAGCAGTGAGACTACAACGGAAACCTTGTGAAACACAAAACTGTATTTTAGTATGCAAAGAGGTCACCATTTACACCTACAAACTGAAAATGATCAATCAAATAAGACGTGAGCCAGGAGAGGGACATTCCCTTAATTACAACAATATTTTCTATTATTCTCATGGTGTCAAAAGCTGCACTAAGTTCAAGCAACACAAGCAAGGAGACAAAGAGACAGAGGCCAGTAGTAGGCCATTTACTACTTTAACCAGTGCTGTCTCTGTGCTATGATTAGACCTAAATCCTGATTGATAGATTCATGAATGTTATTTCTATGTAGTTATGAACATAACTGCTGTGCTACAACCTTTTCTAGGATAAAGATAAAGGGGATGTTTGATGGCCTATTGCTCAACAGCTGACAGGGGTTAAGGGTTAAGTTTTAATCAGGGCTTTGATAACTGCTAGCTTAATGGCTTTAGGTACATAGCTAGTGCTAAGGGAACAAATTATTATTTCTAAAAGAGAAATTTACCATTAAACCATCAGTACAGAAATATTTCATCATAGGTTAAAGATTAACAGTCAGAAGAACTTGGAGTGATCCTTCTTTCTAAAGAAACAACTGGGCCAGAACCACATCAGTAAAATGCCCCCACAGCATAACATATACTCTGAATCTCCTTACTTTAGACCTGTATTATTCTTGGTGTATGTCATATGCACTCGCCCACTTCTCAGCTATGTGGTGAAGGATGACTCATCTGACTAAATTACCATTTTCTACATCTCTGTCGACTAGAGCCTGTGGTTTTTGCACCACTGATCTCTCTCTTTTTTTGTAATGAGGGGCTTATGCACCGCAGTCCTATTATAATATCCCTCTTTATGTAGTCGTCAATAGTATATTTCTTTTGACAGTCTGATCACATTCTGCACTCATTATGTTTCTCCACTCATTTATTAAGGGTTTCCTTTAATTTGTCACCCTCTGTATGTGGTACATGTGTGGATCTATGGATTGTTTGATTTACCAAGTCAAATTCTCAAGAAGCCCTGTAGATAACTGATAATTAATTGCACATTTTGATTATGAATGAGCAAAAGAATACACTGCACTGATTAATCTATGTTTTCCTTTCATGTCAGATTATTAATCATGTTTAAATGAGTGTTTTGTGGCAACAATATATCACTTTTTTCATTATTCTTGTTCCTCCGTGTATGACTCGGTGATAAAACCACCAATAGAATATCTTCTCAGTCCCGGTTATCTCTGCAAGACATGCCACTTTACTAACCCAGTTTCCTTCCCCTCCATTTAATGACTACTACCTTTGTCCTATCTGAAATCACCCAATATAAGATGGAACAATTTTGAACATACATTTTTGACTTCCCATGTCTAATATTACAAAACTAGAGCAAGCTTAGTTCAGAGATACATACATTACAATGTATAAGCATCAACAGGAATAATCCTTCATGTTAACTACTTGGCACTAAATAAATGAAATATGTCTTTTATTTTTAAATGGACAGAATTATTAATATTGTTGATCCATCATGGGGGTTCAAAAGTTACTTTTTGAAAAAAAAAGCAAAAAACATTTGAATCACTTTTTTAAAATAAAAGTTTTGCACAATTCGGTTATATTTATTTAAATAAGTTGAGGCATCATTATATTTCTGGACTTTTTTCAATAATCCTTTTTCAAGACAGTCTGACAAGTTTACCATATTTATTGGCACTTTTTAAAATCACAGGTGTCAATAATCAAAATATCTCTGGCAGAAAAATAAACAAAAAAAGTATGATTTAGATAAAACATAATTGCAATGTGAATAATAAAAATGTGCATTGCAAAATTAAACATCTTTAATAAAATTCTCATAGTATTTAAAAATATAAGCTAAATACAATAAAATAAATATAAGCTACAGTGACATGGAACCTATATAACAAAATATTGCACAAGCCTAAGTAAATCATATGACAGTAGACAAACACTAGAGAAAACATTCAACCATTACAGGCTCATTAACAGAGCCTTATTTTACACACACACACACACACACACACACACACACACACACACACACACACACACACACACATATATACATACATATATATATATATATATATATATATATATATATATATATATATATATATATATATATAAGTACCTTTTCATTACAATTTCTGTAAAAAAAAAAACAGTCATAAATGTTTGATCCTACAGTAACAGAGAAAGAACATACTATGCTAATTCATTTTATATCCTTAACAATACAAATTTGTGCATCTCTGTAGTCAGACACTCCAGCAAAATGCTACAGCAAAATACGCAAGTCAGTGTACAGTGCACAAATTAGTGCATGCTCAAGTGTTCCCTTCAAGCAACTAAAGAGTGCCCTGGTGTTTTTCAAGAGGAAGTTCTTGGAAGAATTTTGTTTCTGGGCCCATCTGATAGAAAATAATATTTGACCATTAGTTTTGTTGAATGAATTACTAACTAACGTGTTGAATTAATTCTCAAATATT
Source organism: Neoarius graeffei (assembly GCF_027579695.1). Taxonomy (NCBI): domain Eukaryota; kingdom Metazoa; phylum Chordata; class Actinopteri; order Siluriformes; family Ariidae; genus Neoarius; species Neoarius graeffei. Next base: position 82,362,187 of record NC_083570.1, on the reverse strand, counting down.
TAGCGTATATCCATCAGTATGTGCAGTCTTAACATAGTTCAGTGTCTGGGTTTAAAATGCTTCTGGTTTAGTTACATTATTTTCATGTGCAACATAAGACATGACTACATTATTACTCTAATTCGCACCATTCCTAGACGACATCTGAGCTAAATTGGGGGCTAAATCATTGTCTAAAAATAGAGATATATCCCATAGATTCCCAATAATGCTGGGTTCTATTGGCTGTATATCTAATTATGGCATGAGTTGGAGAACTCGGGTCTTTTGAACCGAGAAATCCGACTAAGTTTTTTCTCGACATAGATAAAAGACAATACTATATGAAGGCATGATGACTTCATAACACATATATTGCTTTTAACTTTAAATTATTCAGTGCTTTAGTATGCTTCTTTTATAGTAAGTTTACTTCATATATACTCATCTATTTTTCTATAAATTTGTGATCTAGTGATTACATGTTATTATAAGTCCTGATGAAGCTTTCAGATGAAGTGCTACTGAATATTAGAATCCTTTGGTATGGTTTCGAATGAAACTATCTTTAAACCTTTACCGAATGGTGACTATACTATACAATCTGTCTGTCTCTGAAATCCAGCGTATCTGCATAGCTACTGCTCTTCTGCATCAGGACATAACTCATTCTGCAATGTGACAGTGAGCAAAAGCCACACGACTGTCACAGATGAATACATTTCATCATTGAAGAAAACAAATATCCAGTGTGATTACCGAGTTCACGAATATGTGTATAAAAAGTGTACAGTATGTAAAATTGTGGAAGTACTGAAATTGAAATCCAAAACTCAATTTCACATGACATTATGGCTCCATGTGCATTAACTACTCAAATTTTCACATATATCTTACATATATTTCTTAGACCTCTTTATAATTTCAGAGCAAACCTTTTATGAAGAATATTATCGAAATACAGTTTCATTGTCTCACAATCTAGGGTAAAAAAATGAATAAGCATATTAATTTAAGTTAAAGCATACTTAAAAATATTTGTCAGTGAACAGCCATATCGTTGTGACATCCGGTTAAATAAGGAAATGGCTCGTGCAGATTTTAGAAAATCCTACAAAATTACTGTTCTGATCCCAAGCTAAATGTCACCTGAAATTAATTTCTGCTTAATGCCTTCATTCTTCATCTTTGCACATTCTCATAGATGGAGAACGCTGCTGCATTCTGGTAAATCAGATCCACATTGGTGCCCATTCTTGATTTAATTATGTCAGAAGCACACTGATTCAAGAACACATATTGGTCCTGGAGATGGATAACAACAAAATATTAGGTATGAATAATATAAAGCTGACAAAATTCATTAATGACAATTGACTATAATTCTCAGATCAGCCTGTATACAAGGCCATTATTAAAAAATGTTCTGTTTCCGGTCCACCGGCCAGGTGAGTGCCGTTTGAGCGGTTGAAATTTTTTTTAATGCCGGTTTTTCGACATTTTTTTCGGGTTCGTAAATCTAAAATTGAACTTGACATTTACGCATTCCGCGCAGAATATAGAATCGAATCAGCTCTGCGCATGCGCCGTGCGGCACAGAAAAATGGCAGCCACCATGAAGGAAGGAGATCCGGGGTTTTCAAACATTTGCTTAAGTGTGAAATCGCAAAATGGTATTCTAGCGAACAACAAAATAGTAAAGATTCAGAAAAACAAATCATTCAGTGATCATTTTAATAGGGTAATTTCATGGCCCGGTGGCTGTTACGCGCTACAATCTTGGAGAACTTTACAGCATTCGGGAGTATTAACACTTTGGGGAGTATTAAAGTTAATCCAATCCAATCCGAACTAGGCCTAACGGTCGATTTAGAACTACAAAAAGTCTATGTTTTTGTACAAGTTTCAGTTGATTAAACTGTCATATTTTATTAAATGTGTCTGCTTTTGTAATAAAAAAGTACTGAAAGAAAAAGCAAACACAGCATTGCGATTTCTTATCCATCCATATATATATATATATATATATATATATATATAATAAAAAAAAAATCCCTCCCTCCCTACTGAAAATGTTTTGCTAACCCGGTGGACAGGAAACTGATTTTTTTTTTTAAGGATGGCCCAAGTAAATAAATGTAGGTGATGACCATTTAAAAGCATGCATACTGAATCAGTATTGGTCTCATTTGTGTCATACCTCAGTCTGAACCATCAATGATCTGTGCATACGCATATCATAGACAATTCCATAAATGTCTACCATGCTTTCCCTCTCAATCTGAAAGATCAGGTGATCGAGGGCAATGAAAGTCCCAGTTCTCCCCACACCAGCACTGGAATAAATGAATAATATTTAGGCAGAGTTACAAAATGCAGTATCAACACTTAATTTGTTTCAGAATAAATACCAAAATTTACTTTGTCTTTATTCGGGTTCCTTTATCTCATTAAGGTTTGTGAAGTCAGTTCAGAGCTTTCACACTGTACACCAATTACTGAGATATCCCTTTTGAAAAAGCGACTCATAAGACTCGATGAGTATGAAGCATACCTGCAGTGCACCACAGCAGGAGCGTTGCGAGAAAAGTTGTCCATGTGCTCTCTGACCAGGTGTCGGAAGTTAATGAGCACCTCTGTGGTCTCTGGCACGCCATGATCAGGCCAGGCCGTAAAATGGAATTGACGAACATTCCGTGTCTCTGCTGTTTTCACCTATGGAGAACACTCAGCTTTATTTCTTAGTTGTTGCTATTCTTAAAGATTCACAAAAATTGACTGCAACACGATGACTCCTTCCATAAGCCTGCGTGTAATAAATGTCAGGTGTTTCCTACAAAGAGCATATGACAATTAGCTATTAGGCCAATTTTAACCCCCGCCAACTTTGTTGGAGGAGATTATATTTTTGCTTCTGTTTGTTTGTTTGAATCTTACCAATGTAACTCAAAAAGTAGTGAATGGATTTAGATGAAATTTTGAGGAAAGGTGGGCCAAGAAACAATTGATTAGATTTTGATGCAAATCTGGATATGTATGTGGATACAGGATTTTTTTTTGTCTGTTCCCAACATAACTCAAAAAGTAGTGAATGGATTTTGATGAAATTTGGTGTACAGCTTTAGTATTATCCTAGATTCAAGTGATTTGATTTTGATGTTGACGATATGTGGCTTGGTGGAGGTATGCACTATACCAAGTGCCCTTCTAATTAAAATGCTTTAAGTTTCTGGTTCCCTTCAAACTAATGAACTTTGGAAAATACTTGCTAGTTTCCATGCTGACTGGCATTGTAATCTCCTTGTGACCATGACCCAACCTGGTTAGCCTGTTAAAGTTACTAACTGCTTCAGCCCATCCTTTTAAATACCCCTTACCGTAAATACCTCATAGGCAGTTCTCAGAAGAATGTCACTTGTGGACATTGTGAAGCATCAACAAATTTACTGTGTCTCTTTGGCAAATTTTACAGACTAAATATTGCTTTATCCCAGCCCCTGTGCTCTAAGCAATTCTGCGCTTGACGTGTTACTGCATAAATTTATGCACTGGATACTTCCATAGATGTACTGGTGTTCCTAATAAAGTGGATGGTCAAAGTCCCTTCCCACGCCATGTGACGCATAGGGCGGTGACAATCTCCGTTTCCGTAGCACTCGGCCTCTCGCTTATTACATAGCTAGGGTTACAGTGGGGGGCTAGTCCTCTGGTAACCATGAGAGTTTGACTCCCCACCCGCATCTGTATTGCAGCATGCCTTGCCAGACGACAGTAGGTACCATTTTTATGATGGTCTTTGGTATGACCCGACCATGAGTAGAACTCACGATTGAGAGGCGGACACGCTAACCACTAGGCCAACTCACGGTAACAAAGATGGATGTTTGGGGTTGGGGTTTGAGCATTTTGTATACTTTGACCATCGACCAAAGTGGATGGTCAGAGTATACAAAATGCTCAAACCCCAACACCAAACATTCGATGAATCTGGCAACACTGAGCCAGATATCCTGATTTTCTCAAGGTACTAAATGGAAACAACATGCTCATTTTTTTTCTCTATTTTTCATTCCTAATTAGTGTAAAACTGGTAAAAATTTTGAACAGAAACTGAGATCTTAACTGAGGAGAATGAGCTCACATTCTTGATGGCGAAGTCCCTTATAGTCCAATCTTCCAATTCAATTTCTGATGATGTTGTCACAAGGATATTGTTGTACAGCTTGGATTCTGGTGGCCAGTATCTCTCACATTTAACCTATAGAAGAATGTGAATTATTTTATTGAAAGCTATTTCAGTTTAGCTTACAGCTTGATGGGGAATAAAAGAGATGACAAACCATTAAACAACTGGATCTGAAAACCTTACTCAATTGTACCACTCGCAATAAATGAAGATCCCTCATACCACAATGATTAAAACCATCAAACCTGCAGTTTTCTTGAGACACAGTAAGACACTGAGTTGCTCTACAGTTGTAGTATTGCTAACCATATGACTCATTTCTTACAAGTATCACAGTGATATTATCTCATCTCATTATCTCTAGCCGCTTTATCCTTCTACAGGGTCGCAGGCAAGCTGGAGCCTATCCCAGCTGACTATGGGCGAAAGGCGGGGTACACCCTGGACAAGTCGCCAGGTCATCACAGGGCTGACACATAGACACAGACAACCATTCACACTCACATTCACACCTACGGTCAATTTAGAGTCACCAGTTAACCTAACCTGCATGTCTTTGGACTGTGGGGGAAACCGGAGCACCCGGAGGAAACCCACGCGGACACGGGGAGAACATGCAAACTCCACACAGAAAGGCCCTCGTCGGCCACGGGGCTCGAACCTGGACCTTCTTGCTGTGAGGCGACAGCGCTAACCACTACACCACCGTGCCGCCCTAGTGATATTATATTACACGAATATCTTAAAAGTGAATTTACATACTATTAAGTTGTTGCATCCCTATAACAACAAGAGGATTCAACACTTTGCTGGATAAAAACAATGGTCCTTATAATGAAGCAGCACTAAACTCACACGTCCTTGCTCATAGCACTTGGTCAGCATGACTACGGTATGGGCATGCTTTTCCCAGATCATTCTCCAGAACTCATTCACAGTAGCTGGTAATGGTCCCTGAGCTGCTATATACTCCTTCTTAGAGTTGTAACCCTGAAGAGATAAATTAGACATCACATAATCAAGTCAAATATGTAGCCTTTGATAACTTTGATCAATCCATCAGTTTTTTGGTAAACATAAAAAAATATATACAACATAGAATAACATAATACAATGGAATAAAAATAAATATTATACATACGGGCCACTTTTTTCCACGGAATAAAAACATGTATTCTATTCCCTTCTAGTGGGTTTATTGATAGCATGCAATATTGTTATCATATCGCTTATACTACATGTATTACGTCACTCTACCCAATGGAGAATAAGCATGCAATATTGCGACAATATTGCACATTGTCAAGACAATATGACGTCATACATCAGAGCTCATGTGAATATCCAATGACAAAACTTGTCTGCTGCGCGTGCGCAGAATCATTTCTTTGTCTGCCGGGAAAGAGAGAAGACGAGACTAATCCAGTGCTACTGCTAGGATTAGCCATGCTATAATTAAGCACTAAATACACTACCGTTCAAAAGTTTGGGGTCACTTTGAAATGTCCTTATTTTTGAAAGAAAAGCACTGTTCTTTTCAATGAAGATCACTTTAAACTAATCAGAAATACACTCTATACATTGCTAATGTGGTAAATGACTATTCTAGCTGCAAATGTCTGGTTTTTGGTGCAATATCTCCATAGGTGTATAGAGGCCCATTTCCAGCAACTATCACTCCAGTGTTCTAATGGTACAATGTGTTTGCTCATTGCCTCAGAAGGCTAATGGATGATTAGAAAACCCTTGTACAATCATGTTAGCACAGCTGAAAACAGTTTAGCTCTTTAGAGAAGCTATAAGGCTACATCCACACGACAACGGCAATGAGATTTTTTTTAAAATATCGCGTCCACATGGGCAACGGATCAGTAAAATTTCAGGTTCATATGGCAACGCAACGCTTGCTGAAAACGATGCAATACACATGCCACACCACTACGTGCGCTGTAAGACAGTCCTATCGGAGACACCAGAACAATAGAAGAAGTAGACGCATGCGCATAAACCCCTTCTTCTGTAGCATTAGCCACATAAAGTTTTGATTATTAATCAGTAGCGTAAAATGAAAGACACGGAAAGAGGAATGAATGGGGGTAGATGGAAGCCGGTACGCCAACATTCTGATATCCTCCAGAATTCTTTAATGGTCCGGAATAAATTGAATGCTACACGTTCATGGATTACTTTGTTCTTCTACGCCCTTTTTGAGGAATGTATTGTCGGACTTAAACCAACATCTGAAGAGGTGAGATCGCTCCTCTTTTTTTCCTATTTTTGCTGGCGGGATTGTTTTTGTTTTTGGAAAGCGCACAGGCGGTGCACGGTTTGGTACTGCTTCCGCAGCGTTTGGACTAAAGACTCTGCCCTAAGGGCTATTCTCTCACTCTCTCTCTCACTTTGCACCATTACACAATAAATATTCACAGTGAAAATATTTTGTAAGCGCATTTCATGAACCAAGTTATAGGATTTGTTGACAACTCCCATCGAGTTTGTTACACTTCTACCCAGCATGAAGCACTGACAGTCATGTGGTTGTGACGTCATCGTAAACAAATCCGTTCTACTCATCCAGACGACTTCGCAACGGCGCCGTTGCCAGATTTTTTCACTCTGGAACCCGTTCTCAAAAGATTTCGTTTTGGGGCACCCAAAACGCCGGTGCCGTGTGGACGCCAGGCCGAAACGATAAACAATTTTATCAGATTCACCTGAATCCGTTGCCGTGTGGACAGGGCCTAAAACTGACCTTCCTTTGAGCAGATTGAGTTTCTGGAGCATCACATTTGTGGGGTTGATTAAATGCTCAAAATGGCCAGAAAAATGTCTTGACTATATTTTCTATTCATTTTACAACTTATGGTGGTAAATAAAAGTGTGACTTTTCATGGAAAACACAAAATTGTCTGGGTGACCCCAAACTTTTGAACGGTAGTGTAAATAAACTAAAAATTGAAACCGAAGATGCGCTGAACACCCGAAAGTCTACCAAAACTTCATTATATATTCTTCACGCATATTTACAAGAGAAAAACATACCAACAGACATCGAAAAGCTGGAAAAGAGACACGTCGGAGATGTAAAACTTCTGCGTTAGCGAGTGACTGTGACAGTTTGTAAACAAACATGGCCGTGAGGTTTGCTTCATTAAAAGCGGAAGGTTTTGAGACAATTTTGGCTGCCAGGTAGCTCCGTTGTGTGTAGCTGTCAATGTTGATTTTTAAAGTAACTAAGTAAATTACATCGGGAAATGAATACTTAAGTCTGAGTGAAAAATGCTGGGGTGAGTGTGCATGGAAGAAGACTCTTGGGACAGAAATCTTAGTTTCTCAGTTGTTAGCCTGTGCTACTGATGAGCGCTATAGCAGCTGAAAGGTGACTTCACTGCTGCGCTAATGAACCCTACACCAGCTGGAAGGTGACTTCACTGCCGCGCTAACAGCGCCAAATTGCTGGTAAGCTACTGTAGCGTTGGTTTTCAAGAATGCTGATATGAAGAGAGTGTGTATGTATACAACCCTGATTCCAAAAAAGTTGGGACAAAGTACAAATTGCAAATTAAAACAGAATGTAATAATTTACAAATCTCAAAAACTGATATTGTATTCACAATAGAACATAGACAACATATCAAATGTCGAAAGTGAGACATTTTAAAATTTCATGCCAAATATTGGCTCATTTAAAATTTCATGACAGCAACACATCTCAAAAAAGTTGGGACAGGGGCAATAAGAGGCTGGAAAAGTTAAAGGTACAAAAAAGGAACAGCTGGAGGACCAAATTACAACTCATTAGGTCAACTGGCAATAGGTCATTAACATGACTGGGTATAAAAAGAGCATCTTGGAGTGGCAGCGGCTCTCAGAAGTAAAGATGGGAAGAGGATCACCAATCCCCCTAATTCTGCGCCAACAAATAGTGGAGCAATATCAGAAAGGAGTTCGACAGTGTAAAATTGCAAAGAGTTTGAACATATCATCATCTACTGCGCATAATATCATCAAAAGATTCAGAGAATCTGGAAGAATCTCTGTGCGTAAGGGTCAAGGCCGGAAAACCATACTGGGTGCCCGTGATCTTCGGGCCCTTAGACGGCACTGCATCACATACAGGCAAGCTTCTGTATTGGAAATCACAAAATGGGCTCAGGAATATTTCCAGAGAACATTATCTGTGAACACAATTCACCGTGCCATCCGCCGTTGCCAGCTAAAACTCTATAGTTCAAAGAAGAAGCCGTATCTAAACACGATCCAGAAGCGCAGACGTCTTCTCTGGGCCAAGGCTCATTTAAAATGGACTGTGGCAAAGTGGAAAACTGTTCTGTGGTCAGACAAATCAAATTTTGAAGTTCTTTATGGAAATCAGGGACGCCGTGTCATTCGGACTAAAGAGGAGAAGGACGACCCAAGTTGTTATCAGCGCTCAGTTCAGAAGCCTGCATCTCTGATGGTATGGGGTTGCATTAGTGCGTGTGGCATGGGCAGCTTACACATCTGGAAAGACACCATCAGTGCTGAAAGGTATATCCAGGTTCTAGAGCAACATATGCTCCCACCCAGATGACGTCTCTTTCAGGGAAGACCTTGCATTTTCCAACATGACAATGCCAAACTACATACTGCATCAATTACAGCATCATGGCTGCGTAGAAGAAGGGTCCGGGTACTGAACTGGCCAGCCTGCAGTCCAGATCTTTCACCCATAGAAAACATTTGGCGCATCATAAAACGGAAGATACGACAAAAAAGACCTAAGACAGTTGAGCAACTAGAATCCTACATTAGACAAGAATGGGTTAACATTCCTATCCCTAAACTTGAGCAACTTGTCTCCTCAGTCCCCAGACGTTTACAGACTGTTGTAAAGAGAAAAGGGGATGTCTCACAGTGGGAAACATGGCCTTGTCCCAACTTTTTTGAGATGTGTTTTTGTCATGAAATTTAAAATCACCTAATTTTTCTCTTTAAATGATACATTTTCTCAGTTTAAACATTTGATATGTCATCTATGTTCTATTCTGAATAAAATATGGAATTTTGAAACTTCCACATCATTGCATTTCGTTTTTATTTACAGTTTGTACTTTGTCCCAACTTTTTTGGAATCGGGGTTGTAATAATAATAATAATAATAATAATAATAATAATATTTTCTGGCTTTTTTGTGGTATATCAGATATATTACATTCAGTTAGCATGATACTGAACGAGTCAAAGACGAATTCAATATCATGCTAGCCGAATGGAATATATCTGCTAGACCACTCACAGCCATCCATCCATCCATTATCTGTAGCTGCTTATCCTGTTCTACAGGGTCGCAGGCAAGCTGGAGCCTATCCCAGCTGACCATGGGCAAGAGGCAGGGTACACCCTGGACAAGTCACCAGGTCAAACAACCATTCACACTCACACCTACGGTCAATTTAGAGTCGCCAGTTAACCTAACCTGCATGTCTTTGGACTGTGGGGGAAACCGGAGCACCCGGAGGAAACCCACACAGACACGGGGAGAACAAACTCCACACAGAAAGGCCCTCGCCAGCCGCTGGGCTCGAACCCAGGACCTTCTTGCTGTGAGGCGACAGTGCTAACCACTACACCACTGTGCCACCCCCACAGCCAGCCAATATTATTCAAATATTTGCTCTATGTTCCGTGTTCATTGTTTACTCCCTTTGCACTCACTGAAAAACATACATTTATTAGCTTACATAGCCACATTTATCCACAATGCCATAAACACAAACGAATGAATGTCAACTCACTGAAATATAGTTTGCGTTGATGTAGTCATCAAATGGGTTGCCATGTATTGATAATTTAACTCTTGAAGAATCATCTAAAAATAATAGTGCTAAATTCAAATCTGTTGTAAGGCACAGTCAAATCCTCAAAAATCACATCAACCCCAAACAGGTAAAGGTTTTAGCAGCTTTTCTATTTGTATCTATATACTCATACATCTATTACGCCTGCTAGTGCTAGGACTTCTAATAGTAATAAAAATATTAAAATGTACAGGTCTGTGCTTACAAGGTAGTACATTATTGTAGCGATTCTTCCCCTTGTTCTCCATGGCAAGGGCACTGTTCTTGGTTTGAGCAGTTCCAACAACCTTCAGATCCTGCAAAAGAAAATAAGGCACTTTTTCCCCCACAAAGGCACACATCTTACACAACATTTTTGATTTCTTTCATTCTGATGTTTATTCTTTCTGAAATATTCCCGATTTTAACATGATAAAAAAAGTAATTTATATATATTTCAGTGATAGCGTTTGTCGCACCTCATACTGTTCAGCAAAACCACAATTGGAATCCAGCTGCTGCTTTTTGAAAAATGCATCAAAATCCTCCACCCTCACAGGAACACTACTGCAAATTAGAAAACAGTGGAAACAATTACACCAACGGCACTGGTGGACTTGAATTGATTTATAAATGCTGGAAACAAATTTCTGTTAAAGGAGTATCACTTACATTTTAGTTCTGTGTAAAGAAAGAGAGAAACAATATTAGACAGATTATTCGTAGAATTCCTTTATATAATATAAAGAAGATATCAAAACAAAGCAATAGAAAATCACCTTAAGTTGTTGACAGGAATATCTGTATAGTCCCTTGTTATTCGTCTAAAAAAAAAAAGTCAGTGAAGCTAGCCAAAAGAAACAGTGTATGTATGACTATTGCTGTCAGGTTCACTTGGTGTGGTTCAATGTCTTGGTTGTGTTAGTGTCCATTTTTTCCTTATTGAATTGGTATTAAAAGCCTTTTCCAAATGCTCAAAGAAAAACATGGTGCACCAAACAAGGTACAGTGGATTGTATCTCATAGAATAGCTTTACTCAATGCTTATCTTCCAATCAAAACAAAAAGGTGTTGCTGATGTATAATTGTTTGTAAAAGTTTCATTTGTAACCAACACCCTAATAACCCTTATGCTCCTTTTTTCCTGAACACTAACACAGTGTGTGTGTGTGTGTGTGTGTGTGTGTGTGTGTGTGTGTGTGTGTGTGTGTGTGTGTGTGTGTGCGCACTTTACCCGAGCGATTTCTGTGGTTTCTCACCTTTTCTGTATGATGAGGACAATGACGGCGATGACCAAGAGAGCAACGATAGGCAACAGTATCCCCAAAATAATTGCAGTAGTGGCTGCTGTAGAGAGTAAGAATTGAAGGTGAGGGACTTATCAAAATACAGAGAAGTTCCAACATAAATGTGTGATTACTGTCTAATAGGGTTAATATTGAGCTTGGGCTCAAAAGTCACATGACATCACTTGTCATACCCACACAGTGTTCATCAAAACCATGCGCTTTCATTTGAACAGTCTCTTCAAGTAGCAAATTAGTAACCATTAGCTAACTGAGGAAAGCAAGAGCCCCGGCCCCCATCATGCACACATTCTGCAGAGGCACCATCGAGAACATCCTGACCAGCTGCATCACCGTGTGGTACGGCGCCTGCACCGTGTCCTGCTGCAAGACTCTGCAGCACATCATGAGAGCAGCTGAGAGGATCATTGGTGTCTCTCTCCCTTCTCTTATGGATATCTATAACTCCCGCCTCACCCGCAAAGCCATCAGGATTGCAGGTGACCCCACCCACGCATCTCACAGCCTCTTCAGCCTGCTGCCATCAGGGAGGAGACTGCGGACTCTCCGGGGCAAAACCAGCAGGCTCAAGGACAGTTTCTTTCACCAGGCGGTCAGGAGGCTCAACTCCCTCCCTGTTCTGCGCCTCCTCCCCCCTCTGCCCCCTGCCACAGATTCTGCCTGCACACCCCCCTGCCCCCCCTTCAGCATCTGACATCATGTCACCCTCACAGTCCCACACACACACACACACACACACACACACACACACACACACACACACACACACACACACACACACTCAACATTCATTCGCACACTGAACTCAGGGACTGCACATTTCACTTTACCTCGCTCATTTGCACTATTCCGCACTACCTCACCTTAACAGCCATTAGTTTATTGTTTATACTGCTTATTTCATGTTTACCTGCTATACCTCAAATGCCCTTGACTGTTTATTTTATGTCCTTCTGCTCCAATTTATGTGTGTGTGTGTATATATATATATATATATATATATATTAGTGTTTAGTCTATGTCTATTTCTTATCTAGAGTGTTTATACTGTTTATATTGTTTATTTCAATTATTCTATTTTTATTTATTGCATTGCCTGTTTGCACCGTGGGTCAGAGAGGACTGAAATTTCATCTGTGCTGTATGTCGAGCATGTATAGCATATTTGACAATAAAGTTGACTTGACTTGACTTGTCAGGGCTGAATCTGTCTTGTTCTCTAACACACTAAGAAAAGGTACAATCATGAGAAAAACTGTAGCCAATGACTTATACATGACAATATACACAATAAGAGTTATGCTGATGAGAGGAGACCACCTCACATGACTTGCTATAGAGACAAAAATTGAACTCTCTGCAGCAGTTCAAATATTTCCCAATTTACACTGCAAACTTCCTTGGACCAAGCAATCCTAATAACTACGCTAAGCTTCTTGGTAAAAATATTATCAATGATTAACACAAAACAACTACACAGTGTGCAGGTACAAAAAGATAAATTGTAATAAACATTGAGATCTTGTTTTCTGCTTTGGCCTTTACCGTTTGTCTGTTCCTTGCAGTTTATCAGGACTGATGTAGCAGGGAATCTTAGATTTACCTAAATTAATCATGTTCATTCGAATATTATGCCAATGTGCAGAGAGTTCTCAGGTAAGTCTGGGCAGTGAACTCAGCTGATTGGTTTGCGTTTTATTGCATTTTAATGTGGGTCTTTTATTCATAATGTGCAGAATATTTACAACTGTAATATAACACTTAAGCCTGGTGTTATGCAAAATGTTTTGTCATTTAAACTATATTCCTTGGGACTTTAATGGATCTTTGTTTTCCCAAAGGACAGTGTTTGTAAAATATATATAAATATTTCAACAAAGGTTCACACAATAATATTTGTTCTTCCATTTACTGATGACCTTTGGGTGATGAAACTTTTGTTTGATAAATCTGGATGATATAAGTTGTATATGATAATATAAGGAATGCAGATTGATTTACATGATTGTTCAACTGGTTTGGCAGTAGTCCTGGCAAAAGGTGTTGCAGAGAAGATTGATGTTTGGTTGTCCACAAGTCTGTCTTTAATTGTCAGGTAGGTGAACAAAACCACAGATATCCTGCAAAGAGAAATTAGAATTAGCTGCAAATAACATGATTGACTATTACGTCAAACTTTTATTCAACTTTATTAAACTTAATACACTTTTTCTTGTCTCTTTTATACTTTCATTTGTATTCCAAATTTTCTGCAGCCTTACCTATATACTTGATTAGACAGAGGTCCATTTGTATAATCTGTATTATTGAGTACATCCGACTCACTGTTATTTCCAATGTCAATCGAAATCATGTTGCTTCTGTGAATTATATTTTTATTTAATTTTAAAACAGTGAGATAAGTCTTGGTCTTCTTGTTTTCCCAATCACTATAGGTCATTCTTACGAAATTCCTGGGTAAGTAACCTGAAATTACATTCAAAACATTCTAGTTATAATAAATGTTCAAGGTATCATCCTTCTATATGAAGTTCAGTAAAAACCAGAAAAGGTCCTACTTTGATCATCAGTTGACAGTAGAACACCATAGGCTTCGATTGGTCCATTAGCACCATTCAGAAGACTGTCACTGAATTTTAGGTTTACGACATTGTCGTTCATTGGAGTGACCTCTATTTTTACATCTTCTGGATTACTGGGAACTGGTGGTTCTTAAATGATAGAGCACAAAAGTGCACTTGATTATTTTCTACCATGCACCACGAGCAATGTCATGTTAGCTATACAGTATGATTAATATGAGCTCTTTACTATATCTTTTAGATAACACAATACAGGAATTTAGAATTAAATCACATGCCTGTAATGCCTGTTCTGCACTTAACCTCCCGTATACCATTCTCACCACATCCATGGGTTGAAATAATCACAGTGTAACTGTTGAAGTGTTGGAGGTTTTGAGAAAAAATGTGGTTACAGACAGGATTGCAAGTTGGAATGAAACTGGATGTTTGACTGAGACTGATGCTGAATCCTTGGTTATCGCCTGGAGGATTCGTCCATGTTAAGTTCAGTAAAGCACTTGTAGTGCGATTTGGTCCTTCACAGGTTATGTTAACGACAGGATGTGTACCTTGAGGAGTCAGATAGTTACCAGATTAGTAAAAATGTAACAAGAATACAGATTTTTCAATTATAATTTTGTAAATCACATTTTTGTAATTCTGGAGCAAGCACAAAGGTGAGGCATGAGAACACAACATGGTAACTTAAATAATGGCAACATGCACTAAATGTAACCGGGGTTTGCATTTTGAATGAACACATTATCAAGAGGTGTGGTTAGTGCTGCTATATCCAATCAAATCAACTCTATTTCCCTTTAAAAACTGTAGATGCAGTGTAGTAGAGTGCAGTGTTATTAGATGTGAATAAGTACATATTCAACGTAGTCCTTTATTGTATAAAGTACCAAACTGAACACTGGACAAATAATTTGAACAGTACTCAGAATTAACAAGTGATTAAAAACTCTGTTTGCTCTCTTTTGCTGGTCAGCACTCATGCTCAAACAGAATAGTCAAGCCCATCACTGGTTAATCTGTTTTAGTGAAGATGCAGACACTAGAAAAGATTACATGCAATCATTTTTTTGTATTTTAGATAGAAAATGGTGCATAGAGTAATTAAAAAGTATTAATTTCTTATTACTTTATTTAATTACTTTATTTTAAAAGTCATGATAAGTCCATGTATACGGTACGTACATTACAGTTTCTGCTGTGATGGGCTTGACCATGCTGTGTAAATGCATCTGAGTGCTGACTGACACAGGAAAGCAGAGTTTTTAGGCATATTTTTGAGTGACAAGTCAGCAACATACTCTGACTTTAAAAAAACAGGTCAAAATGTGAGAAGATTTGCATTTTAGAGTTGTGTTTGATGTCAGTGGGGATCTCAAAATGCAGTAATGCAAGTGCAAATTTAGACCAAATTAAGTTTGAAAATATGTATTCCAGGTGTTACTCCAACATGTTGTGCCATTCCAACCATGCCAGTTCTGGTCACAGAAACAGCAGCTGAGAGCAAACTGGGAAAAATGGCTTATAAAATGGCTTATATTGTTATATTGTTATGCTGCACTGACAAAAAAGAGTCCTTAAATGATTTATATGTATTTTTACAGTTTGCCTGCCCAAACGTAGAAGATATTTGGTGAAGAAGGTTACTAAAGACCCCAATGTGCTATTATTATATGTTATCAATATCTTTTAACATGTGTACTGAAAAGCGTTTCAACACCCTCACATTTAATCTGTGAAAACTACGGTACCTGTGCAAACAGAAAGGCCAACCGGTGATCCTTCTGTTTTATTATCACTAGCAACAGCTGAGACTTTAAATGTGTAATTTGTTCCAGGTAGTAGATCAGTGACGGTAAAGGCAGTTTTAGCAGTTGTACTGCTGTTCAGCCATTGCACTCTAAAGAAAGCTCTCTCTCCTGATGGCTCATCCCAGTCCAGAAATACAGATGTTGTTGTGACTTCAGTGGATGTGAGATTTCTGACGGTGTCTGGCTCTATGGGAGGAGTCATGTTACAGAAGAAGATAATCAATTCACAGTAGAGAAATAAGAATAAACTCAATGTGAAATTCACACACACACAAAAAAACCCAACAACAAAAAAGACCAAAAACTCAATGACAAATACTTTAACAGCAAAACAAATGTGGCTTTATATGCCTTGACAGCTCAGACTCTCAATGTATAATAACTCCAAGAGTTTATATGAAGCTTCACTGGTACAGGCACTCTGAATCACACTCCATTCCAATTTACACATTGTGTGATTTCATGAGCAGTAAAATTATGAACATTAAGGCTACATCCACACGACAACGGCAACGAGATTTTTTTTTTTTAAATATCGCGTCCACATGGGCAACGGATCAGTAAAATTTCAGGTTCATATGGCAACGCAACGCTTGCTGAAAACAATGCAATACACCTGCCACACCTCTAGGTGCGCTGTAAGACGGTCCCATCGGAGACACCAGAACAATAGAAATAGACGCATGCGCATAAACCCCTTCTTCTGTAGCATTAGCCACATAAAGTTTTGATTATTAATCAGTAGCGTAAAACGAAAGACGCGGAAAGAGGAATGAATGGGGGTAGATGGAGAGAGAGAGAGGAATGAATGGGGGTAGATGGAAGCCGGTACGCCAACATTCTGATATCCTCCAGAATTCTTTAATGGTCTGGAACAAATTGAATGCTACACGTTGATGGATTACTTTGTTCTTCTACGCCCTTTTTGAGGAATGTATTGTCGGACTTAAATCAACATCTGAAGAGATGAGATCGCTCCTTTTTTTTTTCCCTATTTTTGCTGGCGGGATTGTTTTTGTTTTTGGAAAGCGCACGGGCGGTGCGCTGTTTGGTACTGCTTCTGCAGTGTTTGGACTAAAGACTCTGCCCTAAGGGCTATTCTCTCACTCTCTCTCTCTCTCTCTCTCTCTCTCTCTGTCTCTCACTTTGCACCATTACACAATAAATATTCACAGTGAAAATATTTTGTAAGCGCGTTTCATGAACCAAGTTATAGGATTTGTTGACAACTCGCATCGAGTTCGTTACACTTCTACCCGGCGTGAAGCACTGACAGTCATGTGGTTGTGACGTCATCGTAAACAAATCCGTTCTACTCATCCAGATGAGTTTGCAACGGCGCCGTTGCCAGATTTTTCCACTCTGGAACCCATTCTCAAAAGATTTTGTTTTGGGGCACCCAAAACGCTGGTGCCGTGTGGATGCCAGGCCGAAACGATAAACAATTTTATCAGATTCACCTGAATCCGTTGCCATGTGGACAGGGCCTGCTTACTGGTTGCTGTCTGCCAGCCCTGACCTGCCCTCAACCCCCATCAAAACACAGTACAAGTGTGCAAATCATCAAAGTTGTCAGAAGGTAAGAGTAATTTAAATTTTCCTGAGAATTACATTAAAAAAATCATGATTTGCTAATTGATGTTGAATAGTTTTGCAGGGATTTTTAATTTTTATATGCCTTGTATATTTTTATTTACAGTTTATTCTAATTTATATGAAAATGAATACCCAGGCTGTACCTCAGACTGCACATGGTTAAAGCCTGCATTTTCCCTAAATTTAAAGCTATTTAAATATTGTGAAAGCTTTTTTGTTTCCAAGTTGAAATCCATGTTATTGTTAATTTCTATTTCTATTAGCAGCTTTAATCAAAGAGAATTCGGGATATACACTCACTGTGCACTTTATTAAGAACACCTGTGCACTCATGCAATTATCTAATCAGCCAATCATGTGGCCTCAGCATAACCCAACAAATCATGCAGATACAGATCAAGAGCTTTAGTTAATATTCACATCAAGCATCGGAATGAAGAAAAAGTGTGATCTCTGTGACCTTTGTGGCATGGTTGTTGGTGCTAGATAGGTTGGTTTCAGTATTTCATAAACTGTTGATCTCTGAGAAATTTCACAAGGAACATTCTGTAGAGTTTACACAAAATGGTGCAAATAATAATAATAATAATAATAATAAATCCAGCCCTGTGATGACCTGGCGACTTGTCCAGGGTGTACCCCGCCTTTCGCCCGTAGTCAGCTGGGATAGGCTCCAGCTTGCCTGCGACCCTGTAGAAGGATAAAGCGGCTAGAGATAATGAGATGAGATGAGATAATACATCCTGTGAGCAGACGGTCTGCAGGCTGAAACACCTTGTTGACGAGAAAGATCAGAGGAGAATGATTAGACTTGTTCGAGCTGACAGGAAGGAAACAGTAACTCAAATAACCAATCACTCTTTTTACAACTGTGGTGAGCAGAAAGGCATCTCAGAATACACAAGATATCAAACCTTGAAGTGGATGGATTACAACAGCAGAAGAACACATCATGTTGCACTCCTGTCAGCCAAGAATAAGAACCTGAGGCTGTGATGGGCACAGACTCACCCAAACGAGGCAGCTGAAGACTGAAAAAAGACCAGTTACTTGTTTTTTTCTAACATTCAACTGTCCAGTGTTTTTTTAAAGAAGACTTTATTTGTCACATGTACACTCAAGCACAATGGAATTCCTCCTCTGCATTTAACCCATCCGAAGCAGTGAACATACATATGCACACACAAGTGAGCAATGAGCATAAACACATACCCAGAGCAGTGGGCAGCTATACTAAAGCGCCTGGAGAGCAGTTGGGGGTTAGGTGCCTTGCCTTGCCTTGCACCTAGAGGGAGGGGAAAGTGCTGTTCATTCACCCAACTCCCCTCACATTTTTCCTGCCGATCCCGGGTGTCAATGAGCCTGTGCACATTTTAGCCTCAGATTCCAGTTCTTGGCTGACATGGGTGGAACCCAATGTGGTCTGCTGTTGTACCCTTACTACCTCAAGGTTTAGTGCATGCTGAAATGTTTTTCTGCTACCACCGTTGCAAAGAGCTTTTATTTCCATTATTATATCCTTCCTGGCAGCTCAAACCAATCTGGACAGTTTCCTCTGATCTCTCTCATCAACAAAGCATTTTCACCCCCAGAACAATCGCTCACTCAGTGTTTTTTTGTTTTTCGTACCACTCTGTGTGAAGTTTAGAGACTGTTTGTGTGTGAAATTCCCAGTAGATCAACAGGTTACGAAATACTCAAACTAACCCTTCACTTACCAACATCCATGCCACAATCAAAGTCATAGAGATCACACTTTTTCTTCATTATGATGCTTGGTGTGAAGATTAACTGAAGCTTTTGACCTGTATCTGCATGATATTTTGGCACTGCTGACAAATTCTTTCTTTCATCAAATGAGAATACAAGAGAATTCTCTGAAACATACTTGCATAGACTAAAACATCAACTCATTCTCCTTCTGTTATATTAGCTGCAGCAACAACAGATATCGGGACGGTGTAACTGTCCATGCAGATACTTGGAAAACATGTGTATAAACTCTACACATATAGTAACCTGAACACAGCATGGAACTGCAGATACCATGCAATACTACCTGCTGAACCACCATACAATGCCAGTATGAAATTACTTACGATATTCAGGCAATGATTCTAACTTATGTCTTACTTGTGTATGCCGAAATGCAGCTGTAATTTCCTTCTGTTTTATTATCTGCAGCAACTGCAAACACTTTGAACATGTACTGCACTCCCGGAGTCAGATTAGTTATGTTAATCATGGGACTTTCAGGAGTCCTATTGATTGTTGTACTGACATTTGCATATTGGATTACATAATGGGAGATGTGCCCCACTGCCTCAGTCCAATACAGAACTATAGAGGAGGTTGTAACATTAACCGTTGTGAGATTGCGAACAGTGTCAGGCTCTGTGAACGCAAAAGAAGACCATTAGCATAAACATGGTTCAGGAATTTCATTGTGATCAATTGAGAAGACAATTCTCTGAAACATACTTGTATAGACTGAAAGATCAACTAGTTCTCCTTCTGTTATATTATCTGCAGCAACAGCAGATATCCGGACGGTGTAACTGATTCCAGGATTGAGATTAGAAATGTTAAAGAAAGTGTTTGAGGTTGTTGAATTCAAAGTGATGCCGTCATTGCTCCACTGTACTTTAAAGAAAGATCTTTCTCCTATTGGTTCAGTCCAGTTCAGAAACAATGAGTTTGTTGTAATTTCAGTCACACTGAGGTCCCTTACAACATCAGGTTCTGTGAGTACAGGTTAGATGCCATTGTG
The DNA here is from genome assembly GCF_027579695.1 of Neoarius graeffei. Taxonomy (NCBI): domain Eukaryota; kingdom Metazoa; phylum Chordata; class Actinopteri; order Siluriformes; family Ariidae; genus Neoarius; species Neoarius graeffei. Next base: position 82,342,137 of record NC_083570.1, on the reverse strand, counting down.
TCAGAAAACAACAAACATCTACATGAAAATAACAGCTTAAAAAAATTTTATGCAATCGGCCTTCTTTGGGAAGCACTTTATCCCGGACAGGTTGGTGGAGGACCCAAAGACAAGTACAAGATGGGAACACTCTAGATTGGATGGCAGTCAATTGTAATACACCATTCACGCAGGCATTCACACACAGGGACAATTTAGATTAGCCAGTCAATTTACCAGCATGGTTTTTGGAGGTTGGAGGAAACAGACCAACCTGGAAATTACCACACAGGTACAAGAAAAATGTGTAGAAACTCTACAAAGATAGTAACCTAAACAGCCCGTGCCTCCCTCTCCCCACCCTACTTGTCCCTTCCCCTCGCTCTTTGCTTTTTCATCCTTTTTCCACAGCTGATGTCTCCCAGCTCCTGCTCTCACACCGTCCTACCACCTGTGCCGTTAACTCTAGCCTTCATCTCTCCTCCAGACTATCACTCTTGACATCCTCCCATTTATTACCTCCGTTTTCAACTCCTCCTTATCCTCCAGATACTTTCCTTTCAGCTTAAAAGCGGCCCACATCACTCCAATGCTGAAAAAACCCACCTGAGACCCTTCTGTCATCCAGAACTACCGCCCCGGTTCTCTCCTCCCATTCTCATCAAAGATTTTTGAATGTGCTGTTGCTAACCAACTCTCCTCTTTTCTCTTTCAGAACAACCTCCTGGATCCTCACCAGCCTGGCTTCCGAGCCAGACTGTGCTTCTCTCCATCAGTGAGGAACTTCATACAGCACATGCTGCCTCCCTCTCCTCTATCCTGATTCTCCTTGACCTTTCTGCTGCATTTGACACAGTTCATCACCCCATCCTCCTGTCATCCCTATCAGCACAGGGGATGGGGGATGTGCGGGATGCCCTTCACAGCCCTGGATTGGTTCAAGTCCTACCTCTCCGGTCACTCCTTCCAGGTTACATATGCTGGTACAGTATCAGCACCATGCCCACTTCCCACTAGTCTCGCCCACGGTTCAGTCTTTGGTCCGCTTCTCTTCTCCCTCTACACCCAGTCTCTCAGCCTGATTATCTCTGCTCATGGTCTATCCTACCACCGCTATGCTGATGACACTCAATTGTTTCTCTCTTTTCCTCCTTCTGACACACAGGTCTCCGCTCGCATCTCTGTTTGCCTGCGTGACATCCAGAGCTGGATGGAGAACCATCACCTGAAGCTCAATCCAGGCAAGACAAAGGTGATCTACATTCCCGCTCCATCCTCTCCAACCCTGGACTTTGTCCAGTGAATGACCTTCATATCTATGTCACCTTCACCCAGCACGAGGGACCTAGTGGTGGTGTTCAACAACAGACTCTCCACTTTGCTGAACATCGCTGCAGTGACCTGGACGTGTACATTCCTCCTTCACAACATTCCATCCGTCCTGGCTCCCCGTTGGTGGAATGACCTTCCCATCGAGGTCAGAACTGCTGATTCCCTGACTAACTTCAAGCGCAGACTGAAGACCCACCTCTTCAGACTGCACTCCTACCCTGCTTCTCTGCCCGCTGTATAATCATGTAGCTGCCTTAGATGTCTTGACTAACGCAGGATGTGTGCTGTCTAGCCTGGTCACGATGACTTAGTCTCTGGGGTGTTTATTTTTCTCTATTTATTTGTGCTTTGTTGGCTCATTTGTATGGCTGGCTTGTTCTCCTCGGCTGATTGTTGTTACTTCAACAGAATATTACACTAGGTGTTATTCTTTCACTTGTACATTTGACACTAGAACTTTATGTAGAAGTTCAGAACGTCTTGTACCTGAAAGTTGCATTTATTGTACATCACTCTGGATAAGAATGTCTGTTAAATGCCATGTAATGTAACACAGCATGGAACTGTAGACATCATGCAATACTACCTGCTCAACCACCATATAGTCCCAGAATGAAATTACTTACGATATTCAGGCAATGTTTCTAACTTATGTCTTACTTGTGTATGCCGAAATGCAGCTGTAATTTCCTTCTGTTTTATTATCTGCAGCAACTGCAAACACTTTGAACATGTACTGCACTCCCGGAGTCAGATTAGTTATGTTAATCATGAGGCTTTCAGTAGTCTCATTGATGGTCGTACTGACATTCGCATATTGGATTACATAATGGGAGATGTACCCCACTGCCTCAGTCCAGTACAGAACTATAGAGGAGGTTGTAACATTAACCGTTGTGAGATTGCTAACAGTGTCAGGCTCTGTGAACGCAAAAGAAGACCATTAGCATAAACATGGTTCAGAAATTTCTGTCATCAATTAAGAAGACAATTCTCTGAAACATACTTGTATAGACTGAAAGATCAACTAGTTCTCCTTCTGTTATATTATCTGCAGCAACAGCAGATATCCGGACGGTGTAACTGACTCCAGGATTGAGATTAGAAATGTTAAAGAAAGTGTTTGGGGTTGTTGAATTCAAAGTGATGCTGTCGTTGCTCCACTGTATTTTAAAGAAAGATCTTTCTCCTATTGGTTCAGTCCAGTTCAGAAACAATGAGTTTGTTGTAATTTCAGTCACACTGAGGTCTCTTGCAACATCAGGTTCTGTGAGTACAGGTTAGAGGCCATTGTGTCAGAAAACGACAAACATCTACATGAAAATAACAGCTTAAAAAAAAATGATGCAATCGGCCTTCTTTGGGAAGCACTTTATCCTGGACAGGTTGGTGGAGGATCCAAAGACTGTTGGGGGGGCAGGTACAAGATGGGATACGCTCTAGATTGGATGACAGTCAATTGTAGGACACCGTTCACACAGGCATTTACACACAGGGGCAATTCAGATTAGTCGCTCAACCTACCAGCATGTTTTTTGGACATTGGAACAAACAGGAAAACCTGGAAATAACCATGCAGATACTTGGAAAACATTTGTATGGCTGGCTTGTTCTCCTCGGCTGATTGTTGTTACTTCAACAGAATATTACACTAGGTGTTATTCTTTCACTTGTACATTTGACACTAGAACTTTATGTAGAAGTTCAGCACTTCTTGTACCTGAAAGTTGCATTTATTGTACATCACTCTGGATAAGAATGTCTGTTAAATGCCATGTAATGTAACACAGCATGGAACTGTAGACATCATGCAATACTACCTGCTCAACCACCATATAGTCCCAGTATGAAATTACTTACGATATTCAGGCAATGTTTCTAACTTATGTCTTACTTGTGTATGCCGAAATGTAGCTGTAATTTCCTTCTGTTTTATTATCTGCAGCAACTGCAAACACTTTGAACATGTACTGCACTCCCGGAGCCAGATTAGTTATGTTAATCATGAGGCTTTCAGTAGTCTCATTGATGGTCATACTGACATTCGCATATTGGATTACATAATGGGAGATGTGCCCCACTGCCTCAGTCCAGTACAGAACTATAGAGGAGGTTGTAACATTAACCGTTGTGAGATTGCGAACAGTGTCAGGCTCTGTGAACGCAAAAGAAGACCATTAGCATAAACATGGTTCAGGAATTTCTTTGTCATCAATTGAGAAGACAATTCTCTGAAACATACTTGTATAGACTGAAAGATCAACTAGTTCTCCTTCTGTTATATTATCTGCAGCAACAGCAGATATCCGGACGGTGTAACTGACTCCAGGATTGAGATTAGAAATGTTAAAGAAAGTGTTTGGGGTTGTTGAATTCAAAGTGATGCTGTCATTGCTCCACTGTACTTTAAAGAAAGATCTTTCTCCGATTGGTTCAGTCCAGTTCAGAAACAATGAGTTTGTTGTAATTTCAGTCACACTGAGGTCCCTGGCAACATCAGGTTCTGTGAGTACAGGTTAGAGGCCATTGTGTCAGAAAACAACAAACATATACATGAAAATAACAGCTTAAAAAAAAAAAATGATGCAATCGGCCTTCTTTGGGAAGCACTTTATCCCGGACAGGTTGGTGGAGGATCCAAAGACTGTTGGGGGGGGCAGGTACAAGATGGGATACGCTCTAGATTGGATGACAGTCAATTGTAGGACACCGTTCACACAGGCATTTACACACAGAGGCAATTCAGATTAGTCGCTCAACCTACCAGCATGTTTTTTGGACGTTGGAACAAACAGGCAAACCTGGAAATAACCATGCAGATACTTGGAAAACATTTGTATAAACTCTACACATATAGTAACCTGAACACAGCATGGAACTGCAGATACCATGCAATACTACCTACTGAACCACCATACAATGCCAATATGAAATTACTTACGATATTCAGGCAATGTTTCTAACTTGTGTCTTACTTGTGTATGCCGAAATGCAGCTGTAATTTCCTTCTGTTTTATTATCTGCAGCAACTGCAAACACTTTGAACATGTACTGCACTCCCGGAGCCAGATTAGTTATGTTAATCATGAGGCTTTCAGTAGTCTCATTGATGGTCATACTGACATTCGCATATTGGATTACATAATGGGAGATGTGCCCCACTGCCTCAGTCCAGTACAGAACTATAGAGGAGGTTGTAACATTAACCGTTGTGAGATTGCGAACAGTGTCAGGCTCTGTGAACGCAAAAGAAGACCATTAGCATAAACATGGTTCAGGAATTTCTTTGTCATCAATTGAGAAGACAATTCTCTGAAACATACTTGTATAGACTGAAAGATCAACTAGTTCTCCTTCTGTTATATTATCTGCAGCAACAGCAGATATCCGGACGGTGTAACTGATTCCAGGATTGAGATTAGAAATGTTAAAGAAAGTGTTTGAGGTTGTTGAATTCAAGGTGATGCTGTCATTGCTCCACTGTACTTTAAAGAAAGAGCTTTCTCCTCTTGGTTCAGTCCAGTTCAGAAACAATGAGTTTGTTGTAATTTCAGTCACACTGAGGTCCCTTGCAACATCAGGTTCTGTGAGTACAGGTTAGATGCCATTGTGTCAGAAAACAACAAACATCTACATGAAAATAACAGCTGAAAAAAAAATTTATGCAATCGGCCTTCTTTGGGAAGCACTTTATCCCGGACAGGTTTGTGGAGGACCCAAAGACAAGTACAAGATGGGAACACTCTAGATTGGATGGCAGTCAATTGTAAGACACCATTCATACAGGTATTCACACACAGGGACAATTTAGATTAGCCAGTCAATTCACCAGCATGGTTTTTGGAGGTTGGAGGAAACAGACCAACCTGGAAATTACCACACAGGTACAAGAAAAATGTGTAGAAACTCTACAAAGATAGTAACCTAAACAGCCCGTGCCTCCCTCTCCCCACCCTACTTGTCCCTTCCCCTCGCTCTTTGCTTTTTCATCCTTTTTCCACAGCTGATCTCTCCCAGCTCCTGCTCTCACACCGTCCTACCACCTGTGCCGTTAACTCTAGCCCTCATCTCTCCTCCAGACTATCACTCTTGACATCCTCCCATTTATTACCTCCATTTTCAACTCCTCCTTATCCTCCAGATACTTTCCTTTCAGCTTAAAAGCGGCCCACATCACTCCAATGCTGAAAAAACCCACCTGAGACCCTTCTGTCATCCAGAACTACCGCCCGGGTTCTCTCCTCCCATTCTCATCAAAGATTTTTGAATGTGCTGTTGCTAACCAACTCTCCTCTTTTCTCTTTCAGAACAACCTCCTGGATCCTCACCAGCCTGGCTTCCGAGCCAGACTGTGCTTCTCTCCATCAGTGAGGAACTTCACACAGCACATGCTGCCTCCCTCTCCTCTATCCTGATTCTCCTTGACCTTTCTGCTGCATTTGACACAGTTCATCACCCCATCCTCCTGTCATCCCTATCAGCACTGGGGATGGGGGATGTGCGGGATGCCCTTCACAGCCCTGGATTGGTTCAAGTCCTACCTCTCCGGTCACTCCTTCCAGGTTACATATGCTGGTACAGTATCAGCACCATGCCCACTTCCCACTAGTCTCGCCCACGGTTCAGTCTTTGGTCCGCTTCTCTTCTCCCTCTACACCCAGTCTCTCAGCCTGATTATCTCTGCTCATGGTCTATCCTACCACCGCTATGCTGATGACACTCAATTGTTTCTCTCTTTTCCTCCTTCTGACACACAGGTCTCCGCTCGCATCTCGGTTTGCCTGCGTGACATCCAGAGCTGGATGGAGAACCATCACCTGAAGCTCAATCCAGGCAAGACAAAGGTGATCTACATTCCTGCTCCATCCTCTCCAACCCTGGACTTTGTCCAGTGAATGACCTTCATATCTATGTCACCTTCACCCAGAGCGAGGGACCTAGTGGTGGTGTTCAACAACAGATTCTCCACTTTGCTGAACATCGCTGCAGTGACCTGGACGTGTACATTCCTCCTTCACAACATTCCATCCGTCCTGGCTCCCCGTTGGTGGAATGACTTTCACATTGAGGTCAGAACTGCTGATTCCCTGACTAACTTCAAGCGCAGACTGAAGACCCACCTCTTCAGACTGCACTTCTACCCTGCTTCTCTGCCCACTGTATAATCATGTAGCTGCCTTATCTGTCTTGACTAACGCAGGATGTGTGCTGTCTAGCCTGGTCACGATGACTTAGTCTCTGGGGTGTTTATTTTTCTCTATTTATTTGTGCTTTGTTGGCTCATTTGTATACTGGCTTGTTCTCCTTGGCTGATTGTTGTTACTTCAACAGAATATTACACTAGATGTTATTATTTCACTTGTACATTTGACACTAGAACTTTATGTAGAAGTTCAGCACTTCATGTACCTGAAAGTTGCATTTATTGTACATCACTCTGGATAAGAATGTCTGTTAAATGCCATGTAATGTAACACAGCATGGAACTGTAGACATCATGCAATACTACCTGCTCAACCACCATATAGTCCCAGTATGAAATTACTTACGATATTCAGGCAATGTTTCTAACTTATGTCTTACTTGTGTATGCCGGAATGCAGCTGTAACTGCCTTCTGTTTTATTATCTGCAGCAACTGCAAACACTTTGAACATGTACTGCACTCCCGGAGCCAGATTAGTTATGTTAATCATGAGGCTTTCAGTAGTCTCATTGATGGTCACACTGACATTCGCATATTGGATTACATAATGGGAGATGTGCCCCACTGCCTCAGTCCAGTACAGAACTATAGAGGAGGTTGTAACATTAACCGTTGTGAGATTGCGAACAGTGTCAGGCTCTGTGAACGCAAAAGAAGACCATTAGCATAAACATGGTTCAGGAATTTCTTTGTCATCAATTGAGAAGACAATTCTCTGAAACATACTTGTATAGACTGAAAGATCAACTAGTTCTCCTTCTGTTATATTATCTGCAGCAACAGCAGATATCCGGACGGTGTAACTGATTCCAGGATTGAGATTAGAAATGTTAAAGAAAGTGTTTGAGGTTGTTGAATTCAAGGTGATGCTGTCATTGCTCCACTGTACTTTAAAGAAAGATCTTTCTCCTATTGGTTCAGTCCAGTTCAGAAACAATGAGTTTGTTGTAATTTCAGTCACACTGAGGTCCCTGGCAACATCAGGTTCTGTGAGTACAGGTTAGATGCCATTGTGTCAGAAAACAACAAACATCTACATGAAAATAACAGCTTAAAAAAAAATGATGCAATCGGCCTTCTTTGGGAAGCACTTTATCCCGGACAGGTTGGTGGAGGATCCAAAGACTGTTGGGGGGGGGGGGGGGGGCAGGTACAAGATGGGATACGCTCTAGATTGGATGACAGTGAATTGTAGGACACCGTTCACACAGGCATTTACACACAGGGGCAATTCAGATTAGTCGCTCAACCTACCAGCATGTTTTTTGGACGTTGGAACAAACAGGCAAACCTGGAAATAACCATGCAGATACTTGGAAAACATTTGTTTAAACTCTACACATATAGTAACCTGAACACAGCATGGAACTGCAGATACCATGCAATACTACCTACTGAACCACCATACAATGCCAATATGAAATTACTTACGATATTCAGGCAATGTTTCTAACTTGTGTCTTACTTGTGTATGCCGAAATGCAGCTGTATTTTCCTTGTGTTTTATTATCTGCAGCAACTGCAAACACTTTGAACATGTACTGCACTCCCGGAGTCAGATTAGTTATGTTAATCATGAGGCTTTCAGGAGTCTTATTGATGGTCGTACTGACATTCGCATATTGGATTACATAATGGGAGATGTGCCCCACTGCCTCAGTCCAGTACAGAACTATAGAGGAGGTTGTAACATTAACAGTTGTGAGATTGCGAACAGTGTCAGGCTCTGTGAACGCAAAAGAAGACCATTAGCATAAACATGGTTCAGGAATTTCTTTGTCATCAATTGAGAAGACAATTCTCTGAAACATACTTGTATAGACTGAAAGATCAACTAGTTCTCCTTCTGTTATATTATCTGCAGCAACAGCAGATATCCGGACGGTGTAACTGATTCCAGGATTGAGATTAGAAATGTTAAAGAAAGTGTTTGGGGTTGTTGAATTCAAGGTGATGCTGTCATTGCTCCACTGTACTTTAAAGAAAGAGCTTTCTCCTATTGGTTCAGTCCAGTTCAGAAACAATGAGTTTGTTGTAATTTCAGTCACACTGAGGTCCCTTGCAACATCAGGTTCTGTGAGTACAGGTTAGATGCCATTGTGTCAGAAAACAACAAACATCTACATGAAAATAACAGCTGAAAAAAAAATTTATGCAATCGGCCTTCTTTGGGAAGCAATTTATCCCGGACAGGTTTGTGGAGGACCCAAAGACAAGTACAAGATGGGAACATTCTAGATTGGATGGCAGTCAATTGTAAGACACCATTCATACAGGTATTCACACACAGGGACAATTTAGATTAGCCAGTCAATTTACCAGCATGGTTTTTGGAGGTTGGAGGAAACAGACCAACCTGGAAATTACCACACAGGTACAAGAAAAATGTGTAGAAACTCTACAAAGATAGTAACCTAAACAGCCCGTGCCACCCTCTCCCCACCCTACTTGTCCCTTCCCCACGCTCTTTGCTTTTTCATCCTTTTTCCACAGCTGATGTCTCCCAGCTCCTGCTCTCACACCGTCCTACCACCTCTGCCGTTAACTCTAGCCCTCATCTCTCCTCCAGACTATCGCTCTTGACATCCTCTCATTTATTACCTTCGTTTTCAACTCCTCCTTATCCTCCAGATACTTTCCTTTCAGCTTAAAAGCGGCCCACATCACTCCAATGCTGAAAAAACCCACCTGAGACCCTTCTGTCATCCAGAACTACCGACCGGGTTCTCTCCTCCCATTCTCATCAAAGATTTTTGAATGTGCTGTTGCTAACCTCTCCTCTTTTCTCTTTCAGAACAACCTCCTGGATCCTCACCAGCCTGGCTTCCGAGCCAGACTGTGCTTCTCTCCATCAGTGAGGAACTTCATACAGCACATGCTGCCTCCCTCTCCTCTATCCTGATTCTCCTTGACCTTTCTGCTGCATTTGACACAGTTCATCACCCCATCCTCCTGTCATCCCTATCAGCACTGGGGATGGGGGATGTGCGGGATGCCCTTCACAGCCCTGGATTGGTTCAAGTCCTACCTCTCCGGTCACTCCTTCCAGGTTACATATGCTGGTACAGTATCAGCACCATGCCCACTTCCCACTAGTCTCGCCCACGGTTCAGTCTTTGGTCCGCTTCTCTTCTCCCTCTACACCCAGTCTCTCAGCCTGATTATCTCTGCTCATGGTCTATCCTACCACCGCTATGCAGATGACACTCAATTGTTTCTCTCTTTTCCTCCTTCTGACACACAGGTCTCCGCTCGCATCTCTGTTTGCCTGCGTGACATCCAGAGCTGGATGGAGAACCATCACCTGAAGCTCAATCCAGGCAAGACAAAGGTGATCTACATTCCCGCTCCATCCTCTCCAACCCTGGACTTTGTCCAGTGAATGACCTTCATATCTATGTCACCTTCACCCAGCACGAGGGACCTAGTGGTGGTGTTCAACAACAGACTCTCCACTTTGCTGAACATCGCTGCAGTGACCTGGACGTGTACATTCCTCCTTCACAACATTCCATCCGTCCTGGCTCCCCGTTGGTGGAATAACCTTCCCATCGAGGTCAGAACTGCTGATTCCCTGACTAACTTCAAGCGCAGACTGAAGACCCACCTCTTCAGACTGCACTTCGACCCTGCTTCCCTGCCCGCTGTATAATCATGTAGCTGCCTTAGATGTCTTGACTAACGCAGGATGTGTGCTGTCGAGCCTGGTCACGATGACTTAGTCTCTGGGGTGTTTATTTTTCTCTATTTATTTGTGCTTTGTTGGCTCATTTGTATACTGGCTTGTTCTCCTTGGCTGATTGTTGTTACTTCAACAGAATATTACACTAGGTGTTATTCTTTCACTTGTACATTTGACACTAGAACTTTCTTATGTAGAAGTTCAGCACTTCTTGTACCTGAAAGTTGCATTAATTGTACACCGCTCTGGATAAGAATGTCTGTTAAATGCCATGTAATGTAAATGTAATGTAACACAGCATGGAACTGAAGACACCATGCAATACTAATTGCTCAACCACCATATGGTCAAAGTATGAAATTAGTTATGATATTCAGGCAATGTTTCTAACTTATTTCTTACTTGTGTATGTCGAAATGCAGCTGTAATTTCCTTCTGTTTTATTATCTGCAGCAACTGCAAACACTTTGAACATGTACTGCACTCCCGGAGTCAGATTAGTTATGTTAATCATGAGGCTTTCAGTAGTCTTATTGATTGTCGTACTGAAATTCGCATATTGGATTACATAATGGGAAATGTGCCCCACTGCCTCAGTCCAGTACAGAACTATAGAGGAGGTTGTAACATTAACCGTTGTGAGATTGCTAACAGTGTCAGGCTCTGTGAATGCAAAAGAAGACCATTAGCATAAACATTGTTCAGAAATTTCTGTCATCAATTAAGAAGACAATTCTCTGAAACATACTTGTATAGACTGAAAGATCAACTAGTTCTCCTTCTGTTATATTGTCTGCAGCAACAGCAGATATCCGGACGGTGTAACTGACTCCAGGATTGAGATTAGAAATGTTAAAGAACGTGTTTGGGGTTGTTGAATTCAAAGTGATGCTGTCGTTGCTCCACTGTACTTTAAAGAAAGAGCTTTCTCCTATTGGTTCAGTCCAGTTCAGAAACAATGAGTTTGTTGTAATTTCAGTCACACTGAGGTCTCTTGCAACATCAGGTTCTGTGAGTACAGGTTAGATGCCATTGTGTCAGAAAACAACAAACATCTACATGAAAATAACAGCTTAAAAAAAATGATGCAATCGGCCTTCTTTGGGAAGCACTTTATCCCGGACAGGTTGGTGGAGGATCCAAAGACTGTTGGGGGGGGGGGGGGGGAGGTACAAGATGGGATACGCTCTAGATTGGATGACAGTCAACTGTACGACACCGTTCACACAGGCATTTACACACAGGGGCAATTCAGATTAGTCGCTCAACCTACCAGCATGTTTTTTGGACATTGGAATGAACAGGCAAACCTGGAAATAACCATGCAGATACTTGCAAAACATGTCTATAAACTCTACACATATAGTAACCTGAACACAGCATGGAACTGCAGATACCATGCAATACTACCTGGTGAACCACCATACAATGCCAATATGAAATTACTTACGATATTCAGGCAATGATTCTAACTTATGTCTTACTTGTGTATGCCGAAATGCAGCTGTAATTTCCTTCTGTTTTATTATCTGCAGCAACTGCAAACACTTTGAACATGTACTGCACTCCAGGAGTCAGATTAGTTATGTTAATCATGAGGCTTTCAGTAGTCTTATTGATTGTTGTATTGACATTCGCATATTGGATTACATAATGGGAGATGTGCCCCACTGCCTCAGTCCAATACAGAAATATAGAGGAGGTTGTAACATTAACTGTTTTGAGATTGCTAACAGTGTCAGGCTCTGTGAACGCAAAAGAAGACCATTAGCATAAACATTGTTCAGAAATTTCGTTGTCATCAACTGAGAAAACAATTCTCTGAAACACACTTGTATAGACTGAAAGATCAACTAGTTCTCCTTCAGTTATATTATCTGCAGCAACAGCAGATATCCGGACGGTGTAACTGACTCCAGGATTGAGATTAGAAATGTTAAAGAAAGTGTTTGGGGTTGTTGAATTCAAAGTGATGCCGTCATTGGTCCACTGTACTTTAAAGAAAGAGCTTTCTCCTATTGGTTCAGTCCAGTTCAGAAACAATGAGTTTGTTGTAATTTCAGTCACACTGAGGTCTCTTGCAAGATCAGGTTCTGTGAGTACAGGTTAGATGCCATTGTGTCAGAAAACAACAAACATCTACATGAAAATAATGGCTTCAAAAAATTATGCAATCGGCCGTCTTTGGGAGGCACTTTATCCCGGACAGATTGGTGGAGGATCCAAAGACTGTTGGGGGGGGGGACAGGTACATGATGGGATACACTCTAGATTGGATGACAGTCAATTGTAGGACACCGTTCACACAGGCATTTACACACATGGGCAATTCAGATTAGTCGCTCAACCTACCAGCATGTTTTTTGGACATTGGAACAAACAGGCAAACCTGGAAATAACCATGCAGATACTTGGAAAACATTTGTATGGCTGGCTTGTTCTCCTTGGCTGATTGATGTTACTTCAACAGAATATTACACTAGGTGTTATTCTTTCACTTGTACATTTGACACTAGAATTTTATGTAGAAGTTCAGCACTTCTTGTACCTGAAATTTGCATTTATTGTACATCACTCTGGATAAGAATGTCTGTTAAATGCCATGTAATGTAAATGTAATGTAACACAGCATGGAACTGTAGACACCATGCAATACTATCTGCTCAACCACCATATAGTCCCAGTATGAAATTACTTACGATATTCAGGCAATGTTTTGAACTTATGTCTTACTTGTGTATGCCGAAATGCAGCTGTAATTTCCTTCTGTTTTATTATCTGCAGCAACTGCAAACACTTTGAACATGTACTGCACTCCCGGAGCCAGATTAGTTATGTTAATCATGAGGCTTTCGGTAGTCTTATTGATTGTCGTACTGAAATTCACATACTGGATTACATAATGGGAGATGTGCCCCACTGCCTCAGTCCAGTACAGAACTATAGAGGAGGTTGTAACATTAACCGTTGTGAGATTGCGAACAGTGTCAGGCTCTGTGAACGCAAAAGAAGAACATTAGCCTAAACATTGTTCAGAAATTTCTGTGTCATCAATTGAGAAGACAATTCTCTGAAACATACTTGTATAGACTGAAAGATCAACTAGTTCTCCTTCTGTTATATTATCTGCAGCAACAGCAGATATCCGGACGGTGTAACTGACTCCAGGATTGAGATTAGAAATGTTAAAGAAAGTGTTTGAGGTTCTTGAATTCAAAGTGATGCTGTCGTTGCTCCACTGTACTTTAAAGAAAGATCTTTCTCCTATTGGTTCAGTCCAGTTCAGAAACAATGAGTTTGTTGTAATTTCAGTCACACTGAGGTCCCTTGCAACATCAGGTTCTGTGAGTACAGGTAGATGCCATTGTGTCAGAAAACAACAAACATCTACATGAAAATAACAGCTGAAAAAAAACCTTATGCAATCGGCCTTCTTTGGGAAGCACTTTATCCCGGACAGGTTTGTGGAGGACCCAAAGACAAGTACAAGATGGGAACACTCTAGATTGGATGGCAGTCAATTGTAAGACACCATTCACACAGGCATTCACACACAGGGACAATTTAGATTAGCCAGTCAATTCACCAGCATGGTTTTTGGAGGTTGGAGGAAACAGACCAACCTGGAAATTACCACACAGGTACAAGAAAAATGTGTAGAAACTCTACAAAGATAGTAACCTAAACAGCCCGTGCCTCCCTCTCCCCACCCTACTTGTCCCTTCCCCTCGCTCTTTGCTTTTTCATCCTTTTTCCACAGCTGATGTCTCCCAGCTCCTGCTCTCACACCGTCCTACCACCTGTGCCGTTAACTCTAGCCCTCATCTCTCCTCCAGACTATCACTCTTGACATCCTCTCATTTATTACCTCCGTTTTCAACTCCTCCTTATCCTCCAGATACTTTCCTTTCAGCTTAAAAGCGGCCCACATCACTCCAATGCTGAAAAAACCCACCTGAGACCCTTCTGTCATCCAGAACTACCGACCAGGTTCTCTCCTCCCATTCTCATCAAAGATTTTTGAATGTGCTGTTGCTAACCAACTCTCCTCTTTTCTCTTTCAGAACAACCTCCTGGATCCTCACCAGCCTGGCTTCCGAGCCAGACTGTGCTTCTCTCCATCAGTGAGGAACTTCATACAGCACATGCTGCCTCCCTCTCCTCTATCCTGATTCTCCTTGACCTTTCTGCTGCATTTGACACAGTTCATCACCCCATCCTCCTGTCATCCCTATCAGCACTGGGGATGGGGGATGTGCGGGATGCCCTTCAAAGCCCTGGATTGGTTCAAGTCCTACCTCTCCGGTCACTCCTTCCAGGTTACATATGCTGGTACAGTATCAGCACCATGCCCACTTCCCACTAGTCTCGCCCACGGTTCAGTCTTTGGTCCGCTTCTCTTCTCCCTCTACACCCAGTCTCTCAGCCTGATTATCTCTGCTCATGGTCTATCCTACCACCGCTATGCTGATGACACTCAATTGTTTCTCTCTTTTCCTCCTTCTGACACACAGGTCTCCGCTCGCATCTCGGTTTGCCTGCGTGACATCCAGAGCTGGATGGAGAACCATCACCTGAAGCTCAATCCAGGCAAGACAAAGGTGATCTACATTCCCGCTCCATCCTCTCCAACCCTGGACTTTGTCCAGTGAATGACCTTCTTATCTATGTCACCTTCACCCAGCGCGAGGGACCTAGTGGTGGTGTTCAACAACAGATTCTCCACTTTGCTGAACATCGCTGCAGTGACCTGGACGTGTACATTCCTCCTTCACAACATTCCATCCGTCCTGGCTCCCCGTTGGTGGAATGACTTTCACATTGAGGTCAGAACTGCTGATTCCCTGACTAACTTCAAGCGCAGACTGAAGACCCACCTCTTCAGACTGCACTTCTACCCTGCTTCTCTGCCCACTGTATAATCATGTAGCTGCCTTAGATGTCTTGACTAACGCAGGATGTGTGCTGTCTAGCCTGGTCACGATGACTTAGTCTCTGGGGTGTTTATTTTTCTCTATTTATTTGTGCTTTGTTGGCTCATTTGTATACTGGCTTGTTCTCCTTGGCTGATTGTTGTTACTTCAACAGAATATTACACTAGATGTTATTCTTTCACTTGTACATTTGACACTAGAACTTTATGTAGAAGTTCAGCACTTCTTGTACCTGAAAGTTGCATTTATTGTACATCACTCTGGATAAGAATGTCTGTTAAATGCCATGTAATGTAACACAGCATGGAACTGTAGACATCATGCAATACTACCTGCTCAACCACCATATAGTCCCAGTATGAAATTACTTACGATATTCAGGCAATGTTTCTAACTTATGTCTTACTTGTGTATGCCGGAATGCAGCTGTAACTGCCTTCTGTTTTATTATCTGCAGCAACTGCAAACACTTTGAACATGTACTGCACTCCCGGAGCCAGATTAGTTATGTTAATCATGAGGCTTTCAGTAGTCTCATTGATGGTCATACTGACATTCGCATATTGGATTACATAATGGGAGATGTGCCCCACTGCCTCAGTCCAGTACAGAACTATAGAGGAGGTTGTAACATTAACCGTTGTGAGATTGCGAACAGTGTCAGGCTCTGTGAACGCAAAAGAAGACCATTAGCATAAACATGGTTCAGGAATTTCTTTGTCATCAATTGAGAAGACAATTCTCTGAAACATACTTGTATAGACTGAAAGATCAACTAGTTCTCCTTCTGTTATATTATCTGCAGCAACAGCAGATATCCGGACGGTGTAACTGATTCCAGGATTGAGATTAGAAATGTTAAAGAAAGTGTTTGAGGTTGTTGAATTCAAGGTGATGCTGTCATTGCTCCACTGTACTTTAAAGAAAGATCTTTCTCCTATTGGTTCAGTCCAGTTCAGAAACAATGAGTTTGTTGTAATTTCAGTCACACTGAGGTCCCTGGCAACATCAGGTTCTGTGAGTACAGGTTAGAGGCCATTGTGTCAGAAAACAACAAACATCTACATGAAAATAACAGCTTAAAAAAAAATGATGCAATCGGCCATCTTTGGGAAGCACTTTATCCCGGACAGGTTGGTGGAGGATCCAAAGACTGTTGGGGGGGGGGGGGGGGGGCAGGTACAAGATGGGATACGCTCTAGATTGGATGACAGTGAATTGTAGGACACCGTTCACACAGGCATTTACACACAGGGGCAATTCAGATTAGTCGCTCAACCTACCAGCATGTTTTTTGGACGTTGGAACAAACAGGCAAACCTGGAAATAACCATGCAGATACTTGGAAAACATTTGTATAAACTCTACACATATAGTAACCTGAACACAGCATGGAACTGCAGATACCATGCAATACTACCTACTGAACCACCATACAATGCCAATGTGAAATTACTTACGATATTCAGGCAATGTTTCTAACTTGTGTCTTACTTGTGTATGCCGAAATGCAGCTGTATTTTCCTTCTGTTTTATTATCTGCAGCAACTGCAAACACTTTGAACATGTACTGCACTCCCGGAGTCAGATTAGTTATGTTAATCATGAGGCTTTCAGTAGTCTTATTGATGGTCGTACTGACATTCGCATATTGGATTACATAATGGGAGATGTGCCCCACTGCCTCAGTCCAGTACAGAACTATAGAGGAGGTTGTAACATTAACCGTTGTGAGATTGCGAACAGTGTCAGGCTCTGTGAACGCAAAAGAAGACCATTAGCATAAACATGGTTCAGGAATTTCTTTGTCATCAATTGAGAAGACAATTCTCTGAAACATACTTGTATAGACTGAAAGATCAACTAGTTCTCCTTCTGTTATATTATCTGCAGCAACAGCAGATATCCGGACGGTGTAACTGATTCCAGGATTGAGATTAGAAATGTTAAAGAAAGTGTTTGAGGTTGTTGAATTCAAGGTGATGCTGTCATTGCTCCACTGTACTTTAAAGAAAGAGCTTTCTCCTATTGGTTCAGTCCAGTTCAGAAACAATGAGTTTGTTGTAATTTCAGTCACACTGAGGTCCCTTGCAACATCAGGTTCTGTGAGTACAGGTTAGATGCCATTGTGTCAGAAAACAACAAACATCTACATGAAAATAACAGCTGAAAAAAAAATTTATGCAATCGGCCTTCTTTGGGAAGCACTTTATCCCGGACAGGTTTGTGGAGGACCCAAAGACAAGTACAAGATGGGAACACTCTAGATTGGATGGCAGTCAATTGTAAGACACCATTCATACAGGTATTCACACACAGGGACAATTTAGATTAGCCAGTCAATTTACCAGCATGGTTTTTGGAGGTTGGAGGAAACAGACCAACCTGGAAATTACCACACAGGTACGAGAAAAATGTGTAGAAACTCTACAAAGATAGTAACCTAAACAGCCCGTGCCACCCTCTCCCCACCCTACTTGTCCCTTCCCCACGCTCTTTGCTTTTTCATCCTTTTTCCACAGCTGATGTCTCCCAGCTCCTGCTCTCACACCGTCCTACCACCTCTGCCGTTAACTCTAGCCCTCATCTCTCCTCCAGACTATCGCTCTTGACATCCTCTCATTTATTACCTCCGTTTTCAACTCCTCCTTATCCTCCAGATACTTTCCTTTCAGCTTAAAAGCGGCCCACATCACTCCAATGCTGAAAAAACCCACCTGAGACCCTTCTGTCATCCAGAACTACCGACCGGGTTCTCTCCTCCCATTCTCATCAAAGATTTTTGAATGTGCTGTTGCTAACCAACTCTCCTCTTTTCTCTTTCAGAACAACCTCCTGGATCCTCACCAGCCTGGCTTCCGAGCCAGACTGTGCTTCTCTCCATCAGTGAGGAACTTCATACAGCACATGCTGCCTCCCTCTCCTCTATCCTGATTCTCCTTGACCTTTCTGCTGCATTTGACACAGTTCATCACCCCATCCTCCTGTCATCCCTATCAGCACTGGGGATGGGGGATGTGCGGGATGCCCTTCACAGCCCTGGATTGGTTCAAGTCCTACCTCTCCGGTCACTCCTTCCAGGTTACATATGCTGGTACAGTATCAGCACCATGCCCACTTCCCACTAGTCTCGCCCACGGTTCAGTCTTTGGTCCGCTTCTCTTCTCCCTCTACACCCAGTCTCTCAGCCTGATTATCTCTGCTCATGGTCTATCCTACCACCGCTATGCTGATGACACTCAATTGTTTCTCTCTTTTCCTCCTTCTGACACACAGGTCTCCGCTCGCATCTCTGTTTGCCTGCGTGACATCCAGAGCTGGATGGAGAACCATCACCTGAAGCTCAATCCAGGCAAGACAAAGGTGATCTACATTCCCGCTCCATCCTCTCCAACCCTGGACTTTGTCCAGTGAATGACCTTCATATCTATGTCACCTTCACCCAGCGCGAGGGACCTAGTGGTGGTGTTCAACAACAGACTCTCCACTTTGCTGAACATCGCTGCAGTGACCTGGACGTGTACATTCCTCCTTCACAACATTCCATCCGTCCTGGCTCCCCGTTGGTGGAATAACCTTCCCATCGAGGTCAGAACTGCTGATTCCCTGACTAACTTCAAGCGCAGACTGAAGACCCACCTCTTCAGACTGCACTTCGACCCTGCTTCCCTGCCCGCTGTATAATCATGTAGCTGCCTTAGATGTCTTGACTAACGCAGGATGTGTGCTGTCGAGCCTGGTCACGATGACTTAGTCTCTGGGGTGTTTATTTTTCTCTATTTATTTGTGCTTTGTTGGCTCATTTGTATACTGGCTTGTTCTCCTTGGCTGATTGTTGTTACTTCAACAGAATATTACACTAGGTGTTATTCTTTCACTTGTACATTTGACACTAGAACTTTCTTATGTAGAAGTTCAGCACTTCTTGTACCTGAAAGTTGCATTAATTGTACATCGCTCTGGATAAGAATGTCTGTTAAATGCCATGTAATGTAAATGTAATGTAACACAGCATGGAACTGTAGACACCATGCAATACTAATTGCTCAACCACCATATGGTCAAAGTATGAAATTAGTTATGATATTCAGGCAATGTTTCTAACTTATGTCTTACTTGTGTATGTCGAAATGCAGCTGTAATTTCCTTCTGTTTTATTATCTGCAGCAACTGCAAACACTTTGAACATGTACTGCACTCCCGGAGTCAGATTAGTTATGTTAATCATGAGGCTTTCAGTAGTCTTATTGATTGTCGTACTGAAATTCGCATATTGGATTACATAATGGGAAATGTGCCCCACTGCCTCAGTCCAGTACAGAACTATAGAGGAGGTTGTAACATTAACCGTTGTGAGATTGCTAACAGTGTCAGGCTCTGTGAACGCAAAAGAAGACCATTAGCATAAACATGGTTCAGAAATTTCTGTCATCAATTAAGAAGACAATTCTCTGAAACATACTTGTATAGACTGAAAGATCAACTAATTCTCCTTCTGTTATATTGTCTGCAGCAACAGCAGATATCCGGACGGTGTAACTGACTCCAGGATTGAGATTAGAAATGTTAAAGAACGTGTTTGGGGTTGTTGAATTCAAAGTGATGTTGTCGTTGCTCCACTGTACTTTAAAGAAAGAGCTTTCTCCTATTGGTTCAGTCCAGTTCAGAAACAATGAGTTTGTTGTAATTTCAGTCACACTGAGGTCTCTTGCAACATCAGGTTCTGTGAGTACAGGTTAGATGCCATTGTGTCAGAAAACAACAAACATCTACATGAAAATAACAGCTTAAAAAAAATGATGCAATCGGCCTTCTTTGGGAAGCACTTTATCCCGGACAGGTTGGTGGAGGATCCAAAGACTGTTGGGGGGGGGGAGGTACAAGATGGGATACGCTCTAGATTGGATGACAGTCAACTGTAGGACACCGTTCACACAGGCATTTACACACAGGGGCAATTCAGATTAGTCGCTCAACCTACCAGCATGTTTATTGGACATTGGAATGAACAGGCAAACCTGGAAATAACCATGCAGATACTTGCAAAACATGTCTATAAACTCTACACATATAGTAACCTGAACACAGCATGGAACTGCAGATACCATGCAATACTACCTGCTGAACCACCATACAATGCCAATATGAAATTACTTACGATATTCAGGCAATGATTCTAACTTATGTCTTACTTGTGTATGCCGAAATGCAGCTGTAATTTCCTTCTGTTTTATTATCTGCAGCAACTGCAAACACTTTGAACATGTACTGCACTCCAGGAGTCAGATTAGTTATGTTAATCATGAGGCTTTCAGTAGTCTTATTGATTGTTGTATTGACATTCGCATATTGGATTACATAATGGGAGATGTGCCCCACTGCCTCAGTCCAATACAGAAATATAGAGGAGGTTGTAACATTAACTGTTTTGAGATTGCTAACAGTGTCAGGCTCTGTGAACGCAAAAGAAGACCATTAGCATAAACATTGTTCAGAAATTTCGTTGTCATCAACTGAGAAAACAATTCTCTGAAACACACTTGTATAGACTGAAAGATCAACTAGTTCTCCTTCTGTTATATTATCTGCAGCAACAGCAGATATCCGGACGGTGTAACTGATTCCAGGATTGAGATTAGAAATGTTAAAGAAAGTGTTTGGGGTTGTTGAATTCAAAGTGATGCCGTCATTGCTCCACTGTACTTTAAAGAAAGAGCTTTCTCCTCTTGGTTCAGTCCAGTTCAGAAACAATGAGTTTGTTGTAATTTCAGTCACACTGAGGTCTCTTGCAAGATCAGGTTCTGTGAGTACAGGTTAGATGCCATTGTGTCAGAAAACAACAAACATCTACATGAAAATAATGGCTTCAAAAAATTATGCAATCGGCCGTCTTTGGGAGGCACTTTATCCCGGACAGATTGGTGGAGGATCCAAAGACTGTTGGGGGGGGGACAGGTACATGATGGGATACACTCTAGATTGGATGACAGTCAATTGTAGGACACCGTTCACACAGGCATTTACACATAGGGGCAATTCAGATTAGTCGCTCAACCTACCAGCATGTTTTTTGGACATTGGAACAAACAGGCAAACCTGGCAATAACCATGCAGATACTTGGAAAACATTTGTATGGCTGGCTTGTTCTCCTCGGCTGATTGATGTTACTTCAACAGAATATTACACTAGGTGTTATTCTTTCACTTGTACATTTGACACTAGAATTTTATGTAGAAGTTCAGCACTTCTTGTACCTGAAATTTGCATTTATTGTACATCACTCTGGATAAGAATGTCTGTTAAATGCCATGTAATGTAACACAGCATGGAACTGTAGACATCATGCAATACTACCTGCTCAAGCACCATATAGTCCCAGTATGAAATTACTTACGATATTCAGGCAATGTTTTGAACTTATGTCTTACTTGTGTATGCCGAAATGCAGCTGTAATTTCCTTCTGTTTTATTATCTGCAGCAACTGCAAACACTTTGAACGTGTACTGCACTCCCGGAGCCAGATTAGTTATGTTAATCATGAGGCTTTCAGTAGTCTTATTGATTGTCGTACTGAAATTCACATACTGGATTACATAATGGGAGATGTGCCCCACTGCCTCAGTCCAGTACAGAACTATAGAGGAGGTTGTAACATTAACCGTTGTGAGATTGCGAACAGTGTCAGGCTCTGTGAACGCAAAAGAAGAACATTAGCCTAAAAATTGTTCAGAAATTTCTGTGTCATCAATTGAGAAGACAATTCTCTGAAACATACTTGTATAGACTGAAAGATCAACTAGTTCTCCTTCTGTTATATTATCTGCAGCAACAGCAGATATCCGGACGGTGTAACTGACTCCAGGATTGAGATTAGAAATGTTAAAGAAAGTGTTTGAGGTTCTTGAATTCAAAGTGATGCTGTCATTGCTCCACTGTACATTAAAGAAAGAGCTTTCTCCTATTGGTTCAGTCCAGTTCAGAAACAATGAGTTTGTTGTAATTTCAGTCACACTGAGGTCCCTTGCAACATCAGGTTCTGTGAGTACAGGTAGATGCCATTGTGTCAGAAAACAACAAACATCTACATGAAAATAACAGCTTAAAAAAAACCTTATGCAATCGGCCTTCTTTGGGAAGCACTTTATCCCGGACAGGTTTGTGGAGGACCCAAAGACAAGTACAAGATGGGAACACTCTAGATTGGATGGCAGTCAATTGTAAGACACCATTCACACAGGCATTCACACACAGGGACAATTTAGATTAGCCAGTCAATTCACCAGCATGGTTTTTGGAGGTTGGAGGAAACAGACCAACCTGGAAATTACCACACAGGTACAAGAAAAGTGTGTAGAAACTCTACAAAGATAGTAACCTAAACAGCCCGTGCCTCCCTCTCCCCACCCTACTTGTCCCTTCCCCTCGCTCTTTGCTTTTTCATCCTTTTTCCACAGCTGATCTCTCCCAGCTCCTGCTCTCACACCGTCCTACCACCTGTGCCGTTAACTCTAGCCCTCATCTCTCCTCCAGACTATCACTCTTGACATCCTCCCATTTATTACCTCCGTTTTCAACTCCTCCTTATCCTCCAGATACTTTCCTTTCAGCTTAAAAGCGGCCCACATCACTCCAATGCTGAAAAAACCCACCTGAGACCCTTCTGTCATCCAGAACTACCGACCGGGTTCTCTCCTCCCATTCTCATCAAAGATTTTTGAATGTGCTGTTGCTAACCTCTCCTCTTTTCTCTTTCAGAACAACCTCCTGGATCCTCACCAG
Source organism: Neoarius graeffei (assembly GCF_027579695.1). Taxonomy (NCBI): domain Eukaryota; kingdom Metazoa; phylum Chordata; class Actinopteri; order Siluriformes; family Ariidae; genus Neoarius; species Neoarius graeffei. The sequence continues at coordinate 82,319,224 of NC_083570.1, read as the reverse complement.
CCTGGCTTCCGAGCCAGACTGTGCTTCTCTCCATCAGTGAGGAACTTCATACAGCACATGCTGCCTCCCTCTCCTCTATCCTGATTCTCCTTGACCTTTCTGCTGCATTTGACACAGTTCATCACCCCATCCTCCTGTCATCCCTATCAGCACTGGGGATGGGGGATGTGCGGGATGCCCTTCACAGCCCTGGATTGGTTCAAGTCCTACCTCTCCGGTCACTCCTTCCAGGTTACATATGCTGGTACAGTATCAGCACCATGCCCACTTCCCACTAGTCTCGCCCACGGTTCAGTCTTTGGTCCGCTTCTCTTCTCCCTCTACACCCAGTCTCTCAGCCTGATTATCTCTGCTCATGGTCTATCCTACCACCGCTATGCTGATGACACTCAATTGTTTCTCTCTTTTCCTCCTTCTGACACACAGGTCTCCGCTCGCATCTCGGTTTGCCTGCGTGACATCCAGAGCTGGATGGAGAACCATCACCTGAAGCTCAATCCAGGCAAGACAAAGGTGATCTACATTCCCGCTCCATCCTCTCCAACCCTGGACTTTGTCCAGTGAATGACCTTCATATCTATGTCACCTTCACCCAGCGCGAGGGACCTAGTGGTGGTGTTCAACAACGGATTCTCCACTTTGCTGAACATCGCTGCAGTGACCTGGACGTGTACATTCCTCCTTCACAACATTCCATCCGTCCTGGCTCCCCGTTGGTGGAATGACTTTCACATCGAGGTCAGAACTGCTGATTCCCTGACTAACTTCAAGCGCAGACTGAAGACCCACCTCTTCAGACTGCACTTCTACCCTGCTTCTCTGCCCGCTGTATAATCATGTAGCTGCCTTAGATGTCTTGACTAACGCAGGATGTGTGCTGTCTAGCCTGGTCACGATGACTTAGTCTCTGGGGTGTTTATTTTTCTCTATTTATTTGTGCTTTGTTGGCTCATTTGTATACTGGCTTGTTCTCCTTGGCTGATTGTTGTTACTTCAACAGAATATTACACTAGATGTTATTCTTTCACTTGTACATTTGACACTAGAACTTTATGTAGAAGTTCAGCACTTCTTGTACCTGAAATTTGCATTTATTGTACATCACTCTGGATAAGAATGTCTGTTAAATGCCATGTAATGTAACACAGCATGGAACTGTAGACATCATGCAATACTACCTGCTCAACCACCATATAGTCCCAGTATGAAATTACTTACGATATTCAGGCAATGTTTCTAACTTATGTCTTACTTGTGTATGCCGGAATGCAGCTGTAATTGCCTTCTGTTTTATTATCTGCAGCAACTGCAAACACTTTGAACATATACTGCACTCCCGGAGCCAGATTAGTTATGTTAATCATGAGGCTTTCAGTAGTCTCATTGATGGTCATACTGACATTCGCATATTGGATTACATAATGGGAGATGTGCCCCACTGCCTCAGTCCAGTACAGAACTATAGAGGAGGTTGTAACATTAACCGTTGTGAGATTGCGAACAGTGTCAGGCTCTGTGAACGCAAAAGAAGACCATTAGCATAAACATGGTTCAGGAATTTCTTTGTCATCAATTGAGAAGACAATTCTCTGAAACATACTTGTATAGACTGAAAGATCAACTAGTTCTCCTTCTGTGATATTATCTGCAGCAACAGCAGATATCCGGACGGTGTAACTGACTCCAGGATTGAGATTAGAAATGTTAAAGAAAGTGTTTGGGGTTGTTGAATTCAAAGTGATGCTGTCATTGCTCCACTGTACTTTAAAGAAAGATCTTTCTCCTATTGCTTCAGTCCAGTTCAGAAACAATGAGTTTGTTGTAATTTCAGTCACACTGAGGTCCCTGGCAACATCAGGTTCTGTGAGTACAGGTTAGAGGCCATTGTGTCAGAAAACAACAAACATATACATGAAAATAACAGCTTAAAAAAAAAATGATGCAATCGGCCTTCTTTGGGAAGCACTTTATCCCGGACAGGTTGGTGGAGGATCCAAAGACTGTTGGGGGGGGGGCAGGTACAAGATGGGATACGCTCTAGATTGGATGACAGTGAATTGTAGGACACCGTTCACACAGGCATTTACACACAGGGCCAATTCAGATTAGTCGCTCAACCTACCAGCATGTTTTTTGGACGTTGGAACAAACAGGCAAACCTGGAAATAACCATGCAGATACTTGGAAAACATTTGTATAAACTCTACACATACAGTAACCTGAACACAGCATGGAACTGCAGATACCATGCAATACTACCTACTGAACCACCATACAATGCCAATATGAAATTACTTACGATAGTCAGGCAATGTTTCTAACTTGTGTCTTACTTGTGTATGCCGAAATGCAGCTGTATTTTCCTTCTGTTTTATTATCTGCAGCAACTGCAAACACTTTGAACATGTACTGCACTCCCGGAGCCAGATTAGTTATGTTAATCATGAGGCTTTCAGTAGTCTTATTGATGGTCGTACTGACATTCGCATATTGGATTACATAATGGGAGATGTGCCCCACTGCCTCAGTCCAGTACAGAACTATAGAGGAGGTTGTAACATTAACCGTTGTGAGATTGCGAACAGTGTCAGGCTCTGTGAACGCAAAAGAAGACCATTAGCATAAACATGGTTCAGGAATTTCTTTGTCATCAATTGAGAAGACAATTCTCTGAAACCTACTTGTATAGACTGAAAGATCAACTAGTTCTCCTTCTGTTATATTATCTGCAGCAACAGCAGATATCCGGACGGTGTAACTGATTCCAGGATTGAGATTAGAAATGTTAAAGAAAGTGTTTGAGGTTGTTGAATTCAAGGTGATGCTGTCATTGCTCCACTGTACTTTAAAGAAAGAGCTTTCTCCTATTGGTTCAGTCCAGTTCAGAAACAATGAGTTTGTTGTAATTTCAGTCACACTGAGGTCCCTTGCAACATCAGGTTCTGTGAGTACAGGTTAGATGCCATTGTGTCAGAAAACAACAAACATCTACATGAAAATAACAGCTGAAAAAAACATTTATGCAATCGGCCTTCTTTGGGAAGCACTTTATCCCGGACAGGTTTGTGGAGGACCCAAAGACAAGTACAAGATGGGAACACTCTAGATTGGATGGCAGTCCATTGTAAGACACCATTCATACAGGTATTCACACACAGGGACAATTTAGATTAGCCAGTCAATTTACCAGCATGGTTTTTGGAGGTTGGAGGAAACAGACCAACCTGGAAATTACCACACAGGTACAAGAAAAATGTGTAGAAACTCTACAAAGACAGTAACCTAAACAGCCCGTGCCTCCCTCTCCCCACCCTACTTGTCCCTTCCCCTCGCTCTTTGCTTTTTCATCCTTTTTCCACAGCTGATGTCTCCCAGCTCCTGCTCTCACACCGTCCTACCACCTGTGCCGTTAACTCTAGCCCTCATCTCTCCTCCAGACTATCGCTCTTGACATCCTCTCATTTATTACCTCCGTTTTCAACTCCTCCTTATCCTCCAGATACTTTCCTTTCAGCTTAAAAGCGGCCCACATCACTCCAATGCTGAAAAAACCCACCTGAGACCCTTCTGTCATCCAGAACTACCGACCGGGTTCTCTCCTCCCATTCTCATCAAAGATTTTTGAATGTGCTGTTGCTAACCAACTCTCCTCTTTTCTCTTTCAGAACAACCTCCTGGATCCTCACCAGCCTGGCTTCCGAGCCAGACTGTGCTTCTCTCCATCAGTGAGGAACTTCATACAGCACATGCTGCCTCCCTCTCCTCTATCCTGATTCTCCTTGACCTTTCTGCTGCATTTGACACAGTTCATCACCCCATCCTCCTGTCATCCCTATCAGCACTGGGGATGGGGGATGTGCGGGATGCCCTTCACAGCCCTGGATTGGTTCAAGTCCTACCTCTCCGGTCACTCCTTCCAGGTTACATATGCTGGTACAGTATCAGCACCATGCCCACTTCCCACTAGTCTCGCCCACGGTTCAGTCTTTGGTCCGCTTCTCTTCTCCCTCTACACCCAGTCTCTCAGCCTGATTATCTCTGCTCATGGTCTATCCTACCACCGCTATGCTGATGACACTCAATTGTTTCTCTCTTTTCCTCCTTCTGACACACAGGTCTCCGCTCGCATCTCTGTTTGCCTGCGTGACATCCAGAGCTGGATGGAGAACCATCACCTGAAGCTCAATCCAGGCAAGACAAAGGTGATCTACATTCCCGCTCCATCCTCTCCAACCCTGGACTTTGTCCAGTGAATGACCTTCATATCTATGTCACCTTCACCCAGCACGAGGGACCTAGTGGTGGTGTTCAACAACAGACTCTCCACTTTGCTGAACATCGCTGCAGTGACCTGGACGTGTACATTCCTCCTTCACAACATTCCATCCGTCCTGGCTCCCCGTTGGTGGAATAACCTTCCCATCGAGGTCAGAACTGCTGATTCCCTGACTAACTTCAAGCGCAGACTGAAGACCCACCTCTTCAGACTGCACTTCGACCCTGCTTCCCTGCCCGCTGTATAATCATGTAGCTGCCTTAGATGTCTTGACTAACGCAGGATGTGTGCTGTCGAGCCTGGTCACGATGACTTAGTCTCTGGGGTGTTTATTTTTCTCTATTTATTTGTGCTTTGTTGGCTCATTTGTATACTGGCTTGTTCTCCTTGGCTGATTGTTGTTACTTCAACAGAATATTACACTAGATGTTATTCTTTCACTTGTACATTTGACACTAGAACTTTATGTAGAAGTTCAGCACTTCTTGTACCTGAAAGTTGCATTTATTGTACATCACTCTGGATAAGAATGTCTGTTAAATGCCATGTAATGTAACACAGCATGGAACTGTAGACATCATGCAATACTACCTGCTCAACCACCATATAGTCCCAGTATGAAATTACTTACGATATTCAGGCAATGTTTCTAACTTATGTCTTACTTGTGTATGCCGGAATGCAGCTGTAACTGCCTTCTGTTTTATTATCTGCAGCAACTGCAAACACTTTGAACATGTACTGCACTCCCGGAGCCAGATTAGTTATGTTAATCATGAGGCTTTCAGTAGTCTTATTGATTGTCGTACTGAAATTCGCATATTGGATTACATAATGGGAAATGTGCCCAACTGCCTCAGTCCAGTACAGAACTATAGAGGAGGTTGTAACATTAACCGTTGTGAGATTGCTAATAGTGTCAGGCTCGGTGAATGCAAAAGAAGACCATTAGCATAAACATTGTTCAGAAATTTCTGTCATCAATTAAGAAGACAATTCTCTGAAACATACTTGTATAGACTGAAAGATCAACTAGTTCTCCTTCTGTTATATTGTCTGCAGCAACAGCAGATATCCGGACGGTGTAACTGACTCCAGGATTGAGATTAGAAATGTTAAAGAACGTGTTTGGGGTTGTTGAATTCAAAGTGATGCTGTCGTTGCTCCACTGTACTTTAAAGAAAGAGCTTTCTCCTATTGGTTCAGTCCAGTTCAGAAACAATGAGTTTGTTGTAATTTCAGTCACACTGAGGTCTCTTGCAACATCAGGTTCTGTGAGTACAGGTTAGATGCCATTGTGTCAGAAAACAACAAACATCTACATGAAAATAACAGCTTAAAAAAAATGATGCAATCGGCCTTCTTTGGGAAGCACTTTATCCCGGACAGGTTGGTGGAGGATCCAAAGACTGTTGGGGGGGGGGGAGGTACAAGATGGGATACGCTCTAGATTGGATGACAGTCAACTGTACGACACCGTTCACACAGGCATTTACACACAGGGGCAATTCAGATTAGTCGCTCAACCTACCAGCATGTTTTTTGGACATTGGAATGAACAGGCAAACCTGGAAATAACCATGCAGATACTTGCAAAACATGTCTATAAACTCTACACATATAGTAACCTGAACACAGCATGGAACTGCAGATACCATGCAATACTACCTGGTGAACCACCATACAATGCCAATATGAAATTACTTACGATATTCAGGCAATGATTCTAACTTATGTCTTACTTGTGTATGCCGAAATGCAGCTGTATTTTCCTTCTGTTTTATTATCTGCAGCAACTGCAAACACTTTGAACATGTACTGCACTCCAGGAGTCAGATTAGTTATGTTAATCATGAGGCTTTCAGTAGTCTTATTGATTGTTGTATTGACATTCGCATATTGGATTACATAATGGGAGATGTGCCCCACTGCCTCAGTCCAATACAGAAATATAGAGGAGGTTGTAACATTAACTGTTTTGAGATTGCTAACAGTGTCAGGCTCTGTGAACGCAAAAGAAGACCATTAGCATAAACATTGTTCAGAAATTTCGTTGTCATCAACTGAGAAAACAATTCTCTGAAACACACTTGTATAGACTGAAAGATCAACTAGTTCTCCTTCAGTTATATTATCTGCAGCAACAGCAGATATCCGGACGGTGTAACTGACTCCAGGATTGAGATTAGAAATGTTAAAGAAAGTGTTTGGGGTTGTTGAATTCAAAGTGATGCAGTCATTGCTCCACTGTACTTTAAAGAAAGAGCTTTCTCCTATTGGTTCAGTCCAGTTCAGAAACAATGAGTTTGTTGTAATTTCAGTCACACTGAGGTCTCTTGCAAGATCAGGTTCTGTGAGTACAGGTTAGATGCCATTGTGTCAGAAAACAACAAACATCTACATGAAAATAATGGCTTCAAAAAATTATGCAATCGGCCGTCTTTGGGAGGCACTTTATCCCGGACAGATTGGTGGAGGATCCAAAGACTGTTGGGGGGGGGGACAGGTACATGATGGGATACACTCTAGATTGGATGACAGTCAATTGTAGGACACCGTTCACACAGGCATTTACACACATGGGCAATTCAGATTAGTCGCTCAACCTACCAGCATGTTTTTTGGACATTGGAACAAACAGGCAAACCTGGAAATAACCATGCAGATACTTGGAAAACATTTGTATGGCTGGCTTGTTCTCCTTGGCTGATTGATGTTACTTCAACAGAATATTACACTAGGTGTTATTCTTTCACTTGTACATTTGACACTAGAATTTTATGTAGAAGTTCAGCACTTCTTGTACCTGAAATTTGCATTTATTGTACATCACTCTGGATAAGAATGTCTGTTAAATGCCATGTAATGTAACACAGCATGGAACTGTAGACACCATGCAATACTATCTGCTCAACCACCATATAGTCCCAGTATGAAATTACTTACGATATTCAGGCAATGTTTTGAACTTATGTCTTACTTGTGTATGCCGAAATGCAGCTGTAATTTCCTTCTGTTTTATTATCTGCAGCAACTGCAAACACTTTGAACATGTACTGCACTCCCGGAGCCAGATTAGTTATGTTAATCATGAGGCTTTCGGTAGTCTTATTGATTGTCGTACTGAAATTCACATACTGGATTACATAATGGGAGATGTGCCCCACTGCCTCAGTCCAGTACAGAACTATAGAGGAGGTTGTAACATTAACCGTTGTGAGATTGCGAACAGTGTCAGGCTCTGTGAACGCAAAAGAAGAACATTAGCCTAAACATTGTTCAGAAATTTCTGTGTCATCAATTGAGAAGACAATTCTCTGAAACATACTTGTATAGACTGAAAGATCAACTAGTTCTCCTTCTGTTATATTATCTGCAGCAACAGCAGATATCCGGACGGTGTAACTGACTCCAGGATTGAGATTAGAAATGTTAAAGAAAGTGTTTGAGGTTCTTGAATTCAAAGTGATGCTGTCGTTGCTCCACTGTACTTTAAAGAAAGATCTTTCTCCTATTGGTTCAGTCCAGTTCAGAAACAATGAGTTTGTTGTAATTTCAGTCACACTGAGGTCCCTTGCAACATCAGGTTCTGTGAGTACAGGTAGATGCCATTGTGTCAGAAAACAACAAACATCTACATGAAAATAACAGCTGAAAAAAAACCTTATGCAATCGGCCTCCTTTGGGAAGCACTTTATCCCGGACAGGTTTGTGGAGGACCCAAAGACAAGTACAAGATGGGAACACTCTAGATTGGATGGCAGTCAATTGTAAGACACCATTCACACAGGCATTCACACACAGGGACAATTTAGATTAGCCAGTCAATTCACCAGCATGGTTTTTGGAGGTTGGAGGAAACAGACCAACCTGGAAATTACCACACAGGTACAAGAAAAATGTGTAGAAACTCTACAAAGATAGTAACCTAAACAGCCCGTGCCTCCCTCTCCCCACCCTACTTGTCCCTTCCCCTCGCTCTTTGCTTTTTCATCCTTTTTCCACAGCTGATGTCTCCCAGCTCCTGCTCTCACACCGTCCTACCACCTGTGCCGTTAACTCTAGCCCTCATCTCTCCTCCAGACTATCACTCTTGACATCCTCCCATTTATTACCTCCGTTTTCAACTCCTCCTTATCCTCCAGATACTTTCCTTTCAGCTTAAAAGCGGCCCACATCACTCCAATGCTGAAAAAACCCACCTGAGACCCTTCTGTCATCCAGAACTACCGCCCCGGTTCTCTCCTCCCATTCTCATCAAAGATTTTTGAATGTGCTGTTGCTAACCAACTCTCCTCTTTTCTCTTTCAGAACAACCTCCTGGATCCTCACCAGCCTGGCTTCCGAGCCAGACTGTGCTTCTCTCCATCAGTGAGAAACTTCATACAGCACATGCTGCCTCCCTCTCCTCTATCCTGATTCTCCTTGACCTTTCTGCTGCATTTGACACAGTTCATTACCCCATCCTCCTGTCATCCCTATCAGCACTGGGGATGGGGGATGTGCGGGATGCCCTTCAAAGCCCTGGATTGGTTCAAGTCCTACCTCTCCGGTCACTCCTTCCAGGTTACATATGCTGGTACAGTATCAGCACCATGCCCACTTCCCACTAGTCTCGCCCACGGTTCAGTCTTTGGTCCGCTTCTCTTCTCCCTCTACAACCAGTCTCTCAGCCTGATTATCTCTGCTCATGGTCTATCCTACCACCGCTATGCTGATGACACTCAATTGTTTCTCTCTTTTCCTCCTTCTGACACACAGGTCTCCGCTCGCATCTCTGTTTGCCTGCGTGACATCCAGAGCTGGATGGAGAACCATCACCTGAAGCTCAATCCAGGCAAGACAAAGGTGATCTACATTCCTGCTCCATCCTCTCCAACCCTGGACTTTGTCCAGTGAATGACCTTCTTATCTATGTCACCTTCACCCAGCGCGAGGGACCTAGTGGTGGTGTTCAACAACAGATTCTCCACTTTGCTGAACATCGCTGCAGTGACCTGGACGTGTACATTCCTCCTTCACAACATTCCATCCGTCCTGGCTCCCCGTTGGTGGAATGACTTTCACATTGAGGTCAGAACTGCTGATTCCCTGACTAACTTCAAGCGCAGACTGAAGACCCACCTCTTCAGACTGCACTTCTACCCTGCTTCTCTGCCCACTGTATAATCATGTAGCTGCCTTAGATGTCTTGACTAACGCAGGATGTGTGCTGTCTAGCCTGGTCACGATGACTTAGTCTCTGGGGTGTTTATTTTTCTCTATTTATTTGTGCTTTGTTGGCTCATTTGTATACTGGCTTGTTCTCCTTGGCTGATTGTTGTTACTTCAACAGAATATTACACTAGATGTTATTCTTTCACTTGTACATTTGACACTAGAACTTTATGTAGAAGTTCAGCACTTCTTGTACCTGAAAGTTGCATTTATTGTACATCACTCTGGATAAGAATGTCTGTTAAATGCCATGTAATGTAATACAGCATGGAACTGTAGACATCATGCAATACTACCTGCTCAACCACCATATAGTCCCAGTATGAAATTACTTACGATATTCAGGCAATGTTTCTAACTTATGTCTTACTTGTGTATGCCGGAATGCAGCTGTAACTGCCTTCTGTTTTATTATCTGCAGCAACTGCAAACACTTTGAACATGTACTGCACTCCCGGAGCCAGATTAGTTATGTTAATCATGAGGCTTTCAGTAGTCTCATTGATGGTCATACTGACATTCGCATATTGGATTACATAATGGGAGATGTGCCCCACTGCCTCAGTCCAGTACAGAACTATAGAGGAGGTTGTAACATTAACCGTTGTGAGATTGCGAACAGTGTCAGGCTCTGTGAACGCAAAAGAAGACCATTAGCATAAACATGGTTCAGGAATTTCTTTGTCATCAATTGAGAAGACAATTCTCTGAAACATACTTGTATAGACTGAAAGATCAACTAGTTCTCCTTCTGTTATATTATCTGCAGCAACAGCAGATATCCGGACGGTGTAACTGATTCCAGGATTGAGATTAGAAATGTTAAAGAAAGTGTTTGAGGTTGTTGAATTCAAGGTGATGCTGTCATTGCTCCACTGTACTTTAAAGAAAGATCTTTCTCCTATTGGTTCAGTCCAGTTCAGAAACAATGAGTTTGTTGTAATTTCAGTCACACTGAGGTCCCTGGCAACATCAGGTTCTGTGAGTACAGGTTAGAGGCCATTGTGTCAGAAAACAACAAACATATACATGAAAATAACAGCTTAAAAAAAAAAATGATGCAATCGGCCTTCTTTGGGAAGCACTTTATCCCGGACAGGTTGGTGGAGGATCCAAAGACTGTTGGGGGGGGGGGGGGGGGGGGCAGGTACAAGATGGGATACGCTCTAGATTGGATGACAGTGAATTGTAGGACACCGTTCACACAGGCATTTACACACAGGGGCAATTCAAATTAGTCGCTCAACCTACCAGCATGTTTTTTGGACGTTGGAACAAACAGGCAAACCTGGAAATAACCATGCAGATACTTGGAAAACATTTGTATAAACTCGACACATATAGTAACCTGAACACAGCATGGAACTGCAGATACCATGCAATACTACCTACTGAACCACCATACAATGCCAATATGAAATTACTTACGATATTCAGGCAATGTTTCTAACTTGTGTCTTACTTGTGTATGCCGAAATGCAGCTGTATTTTCCTTCTGTTTTATTATCTGCAGCAACTGCAAACACTTTGAACATGTACTGCACTCCCGGAGTCAGATTAGTTATGTTAATCATGAGGCTTTCAGTAGTCTTATTGATGGTCGTACTGACATTCGCATATTGGATTACATAATGGGAGATGTGCCCCACTGCCTCAGTCCAGTACAGAACTATAGAGGAGGTTGTAACATTAACCGTTGTGAGATTGCGAACAGTGTCAGGCTCTGTGAACGCAAAAGAAGACCATTAGCATAAACATGGTTCAGGAATTTCTTTGTCAACAATTGAGAAGACAATTCTCTGAAACATACTTGTATAGACTGAAAGATCAACTAGTTCTCCTTCTGTTATATTATCTGCAGCAACAGCAGATATCCGGACGGTGTAACTGACTCCAGGATTGAGATTAGAAATGTTAAAGAAAGTGTTTGAGGTTGTTGAATTCAAGGTGATGCTGTCATTGCTCCACTGTACTTTAAAGAAAGAGCTTTCTCCTATTGGTTCAGTCCAGTTCAGAAACAATGAGTTTGTTGTAATTTCAGTCACACTGAGGTCCCTTGCAACATCAGGTTCTGTGAGTACAGGTTAGATGCCATTGTGTCAGAAAACAACAAACATCTACATGAAAATAACAGCTGAAAAAAAAATTTATGCAATCGGCCTTCTTTGGGAAGCACTTTATCCCGGACAGGTTTGTGGAGGACCCAAAGACAAGTACAAGATGGGAACACTCTAGATTGGATGGCAGTCAATTGTAAGACACCATTCATACAGGCATTCACACACAGGGACAATTTAGATTAGCCAGTCAATTTACCAGCATGGTTTTTGGAGGTTGGAGGAAACAGACCAACCTGGAAATTACCACACAGGTACAAGAAAAATGTGTAGAAACTCTACAAAGATAGTAACCTAAACAGCCTGTGCCTCCCTCTCCCCACCCTACTTGTCCCTTCCCCTCGCTCTTTGCTTTTTCATCCTTTTTCCACAGCTGATGTCTCCCAGCTCCTGCTCTCACACCGTCCTACCACCTGTGCCGTTAACTCTAGCCCTCATCTCTCCTCCAGACTATCACTCTTGACATCCTCTCATTTATTACCTCCGTTTTCAACTCCTCCTTATCCTCCAGATACTTTCCTTTCAGCTTAAAAGCGGCCCACATCACTCCAATGCTGAAAAAACCCACCTGAGACCCTTCTGTCATCCAGAACTACCGACCGGGTTCTCTCCTCCCATTCTCATCAAAGATTTTTGAATGTGCTGTTGCTAACCAACTCTCCTCTTTTCTCTTTCAGAACAACCTCCTGGATCCTCACCAGCCTGGCTTCCGAGCCAGACTGTGCTTCTCTCCATCAGTGAGGAACTTCATACAGCACATGCTGCCTCCCTCTCCTCTATCCTGATTCTCCTTGACCTTTCTGCTGCATTTGGCACAGTTCATCACCCCATCCTCCTGTCATCCCTATCAGCACTGGGGATGGGGGATGTGCGGGATGCCCTTCACAGCCCTGGATTGGTTCAAGTCCTACCTCTCCGGTCACTCCTTCCAGGTTACATATGCTGGTACAGTATCAGCACCATGCCCACTTCCCACTAGTCTCGCCCACGGTTCAGTCTTTGGTCCGCTTCTCTTCTCCCTCTACACCCAGTCTCTCAGCCTGATTATCTCTGCTCATGGTCTATCCTACCACCGCTATGCTGATGACACTCAATTGTTTCTCTCTTTTCCTCCTTCTGACACACAGGTCTCCGCTCGCATCTCTGTTTGCCTGCGTGACATCCAGAGCTGGATGGAGAACCATCACCTGAAGCTCAATCCAGGCAAGACAAAGGTGATCTACATTCCCGCTCCATCCTCTCCAACCCTGGACTTTGTCCAGTGAATGACCTTCATATCTATGTCACCTTCACCCAGCGCGAGGGACCTAGTGGTGGTGTTCAACAACAGACTCTCCACTTTGCTGAACATCGCTGCAGTGACCTGGACGTGTACATTCCTCCTTCACAACATTCCATCCGTCCTGGCTCCCCGTTGGTGGAATAACCTTCCCATCGAGGTCAGAACTGCTGATTCCCTGACTAACTTCAAGCGCAGACTGAAGACCCACCTCTTCAGACTGCACTTCTACCCTGCTTCCCTGCCCGCTGTATAATCATGTAGCTGCCTTAGATGTCTTGACTAACGCAGGATGTGTGCTGTCTAGCCTGGTCACGATGACTTAGTCTCTGGGGTGTTTATTTTTCTCTATTTATTTATGCTTTGTTGGCTCATTTGTATACTGGCTTGTTCTCCTTGGCTGATTGTTGTTACTTCAACAGAATATTACACTAGGTGTTATTCTTTCACTTGTACATTTGACACTAGAACTTTCTTATGTAGAAGTTCAGCACTTCTTGTACCTGAAAGTTGCATTAATTGTACATCGCTCTGGATAAGAATGTCTGTTAAATGCCATGTAATGTAAATGTAATGTAACACAGCATGGAACTGTAGACACCATGCAATACTAATTGCTCAACCACCATATGGTCAAAGTATGAAATTAGTTACGATATTCAGGCAATGTTTCTAACTTATGTCTTACTTATGTATGTCGAAATGCAGCTGTAATTTCCTTCTGTTTTATTATCTGCAGCAACTGCAAACACTTTGAACATGTACTGCACTCCCGGAGTCAGATTAGTTATGTTAATCATGAGGCTTTCAATAGTCTTATTGATTGTCGTACTGAAATTCGCATATTGGATTACATAATGGGAAATGTGCCCCACTGCCTCAGTCCAGTACAGAACTATAGAGGAGGTTGTAACATTAACCGTTGTGAGATTGCTAACAGTGTCAGGCTCTGTGAACGCAAAAGAAGACCATTAGCATAAACATGGTTCAGAAATTTCTGTCATCAATTAAGAAGACAATTCTCTGAAACATACTTGTATAGACTGAAAGATCAACTAGTTCTCCTTCTGTTATATTGTCTGCAGCAACAGCAGATATCCGGACGGTGTAACTGACTCCAGGATTGAGATTAGAAATGTTAAAGAACGTGTTTGGGGTTGTTGAATTCAAAGTGATGCTGTCGTTGCTCCACTGTACTTTAAAGAAAGAGCTTTCTCCTATTGGTTCAGTCCAGTTCAGAAACAATGAGTTTGTTGTAATTTCAGTCACACTGAGGTCTCTTGCAACATCAGGTTCTGTGAGTACAGGTTACATGCCATTGTGTCAGAAAACAACAAACATCTACATGAAAATAACAGCTTAAAAAAAATGATGCAATCGGCCTTCTTTGGGAAGCACTTTATCCCGGACAGGTTGGTGGAGGATCCAAAGACTGTTGGGGGGGGGGGGGGGGGGGAGGTACAAGATGGGATACGCTCTAGATTGGATGACAGTCAACTGTAGGACACCGTTCACACAGGCATTTACACACAGGGGCAATTCAGATTAGTCGCTCAACCTACCAGCATGTTTTTTGGACATTGGAATGAACAGGCAAACCTGGAAATAACCATGCAGATACTTGCAAAACATGTCTATAAACTCTACACATATAGTAACCTGAACACAGCATGGAACTGCAGATACCATGCAATACTACCTGCTGAACCACCATACAATGCCAATATGAAATTACTTACGATATTCAGGCAATGATTCTAACTTATGTCTTACTTGTGTATGCCGAAATGCAGCTGTAATTTCCTTCTGTTTTATTATCTGCAGCAACTGCAAACACTTTGAACATGTACTGCACTCCAGGAGTCAGATTAGTTATGTTAATCATGAGGCTTTCAGTAGTCTTATTGATTGTTGTATTGACATTCGCATATTGGATTACATAATGGGAGATGTGCCCCACTGCCTCAGTCCAATACAGAAATATAGAGGAGGTTGTAACATTAACTGTTTTGAGATTGCTAACAGTGTCAGGCTCTGTGAACGCAAAAGAAGACCATTAGCATAAACATTGTTCAGAAATTTCGTTGTCATCAACTGAGAAAACAATTCTCTGAAACACACTTGTATAGACTGAAAGATCAACTAGTTCTCCTTCAGTTATATTATCTGCAGCAACAGCAGATATCCGGACGGTGTAACTGATTCCAGGATTGAGATTAGAAATGTTAAAGAAAGTGTTTGGGGTTGTTGAATTCAAAGTGATGCCGTCATTGCTCCACTGTACTTTAAAGAAAGATCTTTCTCCTATTGGTTCAGTCCAGTTCAGAAACAATGAGTTTGTTGTAATTTCAGTCACACTGAGGTCTCTTGCAACATCAGGTTCTGTGAGTACAGGTTAGATGCCATTGTGTCAGAAAACAACAAACATCTACATGAAAATAATGGCTTCAAAAAATTATGCAATCGGCCGTCTTTGGGAGGCACTTTATCCCGGACAGATTGGTGGAGGATCCAAAGACTGTGGGGGGGGGGGGACAGGTACATGATGGGATACACTCTAGATTGGATGACAGTCAATTGTAGGACACCGTTCACACAGGCATTTACACATAGGGGCAATTCAGATTAGTCGCTCAACCTACCAGCATGTTTTTTGGACATTGGAACAAACAGGCAAACCTGAAAATAACCATGCAGATACTTGGAAAACATTTGTATGGCTGGCTTGTTCTCCTTGGCTGATTGATGTTACTTCAACAGAATATTACACTAGGTGTTATTCTTTCACTTGTACATTTGACACTAGAATTTTATGTAGAAGTTCAGCACTTCTTGTACCTGAAATTTGCATTTATTGTACATCACTCTGGATAAGAATGTCTGTTAAATGCCATGTAATGTAACACAGCATGGAACTGTAGACACCATGCAATACTGCATCTGCTCAACCACCATATAGTCCCAGTATGAAATTACTTACGATATTCAGGCAATGTTTTGAACTTATGTCTTACTTGTGTATGCCGAAATGCAGCTGTAATTTCCTTCTGTTTTATTATCTGCAGCAACTGCAAACACTTTGAACATGTACTGCACTCCCGGAGCCAGATTAGTTATGTTAATCATGAGGCTTTCAGTAGTCTTATTGATTGTCGTACTGAAATTCACATACTGGATTACATAATGGGAGATGTGCCCCACTGCCTCAGTCCAGTACAGAACTATAGAGGAGGTTGTAACATTAACCGTTGTGAGATTGCGAACAGTGTCAGGCTCTGTGAACGCAAAAGAAGAACATTAGCCTAAACATTGTTCAGAAATTTCTGTGTCATCAATTGAGAAGACAATTCTCTGAAACATACTTGTATAGACTGAAAGATCAACTAGTTCTCCTTCTGTTATATTATCTGCAGCAACAGCAGATATCCGGACGGTGTAACTGACTCCAGGATTGAGATTAGAAATGTTAAAGAAAGTGTTTGGGGTTGTTGAATTCAAAGTGATGCTGTCGTTGCTCCACTGTACTTTAAAGAAAGATCTTTCTCCTATTGGTTCAGTCCAGTTCAGAAACAATGAGTTTGTTGTAATTTCAGTCACACTGAGGTCCCTTGCAACATCAGGTTCTGTGAGTACAGGTAGATGCCATTGTGTCAGAAAACAACAAACATCTACATGAAAATAACAGCTGAAAAAAAACCTTATGCAATCGGCCTTCTTTGGGAAGCACTTTATCCCGGACAGGTTTGTGGAGGACCCAAAGACAAGTACAAGATGGGAACACTCTAGATTGGATGGCAGTCAATTGTAAGACACCATTCACACAGGCATTCACACACAGGGACAATTTAGATTAGCCAGTCAATTCACCAGCATGGTTTTTGGAGGTTGGAGGAAACAGACCAACCTGGAAATTACCACACAGGTACAAGAAAAATGTGTAGAAACTCTACAAAGATAGTAACCTAAACAGCCCGTGCCTCCCTCTCCCCACCCTACTTGTCCCTTCCCCTCGCTCTTTGCTTTTTCATCCTTTTTCCACAGCTGATGTCTCCCAGCTCCTGCTCTCACACCGTCCTACCACCTGTGCCGTTAACTCTAGCCCTCATCTCTCCTCCAGACTATCACTCTTGTCATCCTCCCATTTATTACCTCCGTTTTCAACTCCTCCTTATCCTCCAGATACTTTCCTTTCAGCTTAAAAGTGGCCCACATCACTCCAATGCTGAAAAAACCCACCTGAGACCCTTCTGTCATCCAGAACTACCGCCCGGGTTCTCTCCTCCCATTCTCATCAAAGATTTTTGAATGTGCTGTTGCTAACCAACTCTCCTCTTTTCTCTTTCAGAACAACCTCCTGGATCCTCACCAGCCTGGCTTCCGAGCCAGACTGTGCTTCTCTCCATCAGTGAGGAACTTCATACAGCACATGCTGCCTCCCTCTCCTCTATCCTGATTCTCCTTGACCTTTCTGCTGCATTTGACACAGTTCATCACCCCATCCTCCTGTCATCCCTATCAGCACTGGGGATGGGGGATGTGCGGGATGCCCTTCAAAGCCCTGGATTGGTTCAAGTCCTACCTCTCCGGTCACTCCTTCCAGGTTACATATGCTGGTACAGTATCAGCACCATGCCCACTTCCCACTAGTCTCGCCCACGGTTCAGTCTTTGGTCCGCTTCTCTTCTCCCTCTACACCCAGTCTCTCAGCCTGATTATCTCTGCTCATGGTCTATCCTACCACCGCTATGCTGATGACACTCAATTGTTTCTCTCTTTTCCTCCTTCTGACACACAGGTCTCCGCTCGCATCTCGGTTTGCCTGCGTGACATCCAGAGCTGGATGGAGAACCATCACCTGAAGCTCAATCCAGGCAAGACAAAGGTGATCTACATTCCCGCTCCATCCTCTCCAACCCTGGACTTTGTCCAGTGAATGACCTTCATATCTATGTCACCTTCACCCAGCGCGAGGGACCTAGTGGTGGTGTTCAACAACAGATTCTCCACTTTGCTGAACATCGCTGCAGTGACCTGGACGTGTACATTCCTCCTTCACAACATTCCATCCGTCCTGGCTCCCCGTTGGTGGAATGACTTTCCCATCGAGGTCAGAACTGCTGATTCCCTGACTAACTTCAAGCGCAGACTGAAGACCCACCTCTTCAGACTGCACTTCTACCCTGCTTCTCTGCCCGCTGTATAATCATGTAGCTGCCTTAGATGTCTTGACTAACGCAGGATGTGTGCTGTCTAGCCTGGTCACGATGACTTAGTCTCTGGGGTGTTTATTTTTCTCTATTTATTTGTGCTTTGTTGGCTCATTTGTATACTGGCTTGTTCTCCTTGGCTGATTGTTGTTACTTCAACAGAATATTACACTAGATGTTATTCTTTCACTTGTACATTTGACACTAGAACTTTATGTAGAAGTTCAGCACTTCTTGTACCTGAAAGTTGCATTTATTGTACATCACTCTGGATAAGAATGTCTGTTAAATGCCATGTAATGTAACACAGCATGGAACTGTAGACATCATGCAATACTACCTGCTCAACCACCATATAGTCCCAGTATGAAATTACTTACGATATTCAGGCAATGTTTCTAACTTATGTCTTACTTGTGTATGCCGGAATGCAGCTGTAATTGCCTTCTGTTTTATTATCTGCAGCAACTGCAAACACTTTGAACATATACTGCACTCCCGGAGCCAGATTAGTTATGTTAATCATGAGGCTTTCAGTAGTCTCATTGATGGTCATACTGACATTCGCATATTGGATTACATAATGGGAGATGTGCCCCACTGCCTCAGTCCAGTACAGAACTATAGAGGAGGTTGTAACATTAACCGTTGTGAGATTGCGAACAGTGTCAGGCTCTGTGAACGCAAAAGAAGACCATTAGCATAAACATGGTTCAGGAATTTCTTTGTCATCAATTGAGAAGACAATTCTCTGAAACATACTTGTATAGACTGAAAGATCAACTAGTTCTCCTTCTGTTATATTATCTGCAGCAACAGCAGATATCCGGACGGTGTAACTGACTCCAGGATTGAGATTAGAAATGTTAAAGAAAGTGTTTGGGGTTGTTGAATTCAAAGTGATGCTGTCATTGCTCCACTGTACTTTAAAGAAAGATCTTTCTCCTATTGGTTCAGTCCAGTTCAGAAACAATGAGTTTGTTGTAATTTCAGTCACACTGAGGTCCCTGGCAACATCAGGTTCTGTGAGTACAGGTTAGAGGCCATTGTGTCAGAAAACAACAAACATATACATGAAAATAACAGCTTAAAAAAAAAAATGATGCAATCAGCCTTCTTTGGGAAGCACTTTATCCCGGACAGGTTGGTGGAGGATCCAAAGACTGTTGGGGGGGGGGGGGGGGGGGGGGGGGTTTAGGTACAAGATGGGATACGCTCTAGATTGGATGACAGTGAATTGTAGGACACCGTTCACACAGGCATTTACACACAGGGGCAATTCAGATTAGTCGCTCAACCTACCAGCATGTTTTTTGGACGTTGGAACAAACAGGCAAACCTGGAAATAACCATGCAGATACTTGCAAAACATTTGTATAAACTCTACACATATAGTAACCTGAACACAGCATGGAACTGCAGATACCATGCAATACTACCTACTGAACCACCATACAATGCCAATATGAAATTACTTACGATATTCAGGCAATGTTTCTAACTTGTGTCTTACTTGTGTATGCCGAAATGCAGCTGTATTTTCCTTCTGTTTTATTATCTGCAGCAACTGCAAACACTTTGAACATGTACTGCACTCCCAGAGCCAGATTAGTTATGTTAATCATGAGGCTTTCAGTAGTCTTATTGATGGTCGTACTGACATTCGCATATTGGATTACATAATGGGAGATGTGCCCCACTGCCTCAGTCCAGTACAGAACTATAGAGGAGGTTGTAACATTAACTGTTGTGAGATTGCGAACAGTGTCAGGCTCTGTGAACGCAAAAGAAGACCATTAGCATAAACATGGTTCAGGAATTTCTTTGTCATCAATTGAGAAGACAATTCTCTGAAACATACTTGTATAGACTGAAAGATCAACTAGTTCTCCTTCTGTTATATTATCTGCAGCAACAGCAGATATCCGGACGGTGTAACTGATTCCAGGATTGAGATTAGAAATGTTAAAGAAAGTGTTTGAGGTTGTTGAATTCAAGGTGATGCTGTCATTGCTCCACTGTACTTTAAAGAAAGAGCTTTCTCCTATTGGTTCAGTCCAGTTCAGAAACAATGAGTTTGTTGTAATTTCAGTCACACTGAGGTCCCTTGCAACATCAGGTTCTGTGAGTACAGGTAGATGCCATTGTGTCAGAAAACAACAAACATCTACATGAAAATAACAGCTGAAAAAAAAATTTATGCAATCGGCCTTCTTTGGGAAGCACTTTATCCCGGACAGGTTGGTGGAGGACCCAAAGACAAGTACAAGATGGGAACACTCTAGATTGGATGGCAGTCAATTGTAAGACACCATTCATACAGGCATTCACACACAGGGACAATTTAGATTAGCCAGTCAATTTACCAGCATGGTTTTTGGAGGTTGGAGGAAACAGACCAACCTGGAAATTACCACACAGGTACAAGAAAAATGTGTAGAAACTCTACAAAGATAGTAACCTAAACAGCCTGTGCCTCCCTCTCCCCACCCTACTTGTCCCTTCCCCTCGCTCTTTGCTTTTTCATCCTTTTTCCACAGCTGATGTCTCCCAGCTCCTGCTCTCACACCGTCCTACCACCTGTGCCGTTAACTCTAGCCCTCATCTCTCCTCCAGACTATCGCTCTTGACATCCTCTCATTTATTACCTCCGTTTTCAACTCCTCCTTATCCTCCAGATACTTTCCTTTCAGCTTAAAAGCGGCCCACATCACTCCAATGCTGAAAAAACCCACCTGAGACCCTTCTGTCATCCAGAACTACCGCCCGGGTTCTCTCCTCCCATTCTCATCAAAGATTTTTGAATGTGCTGTTGCTAACCAACTCTCCTCTTTTCTCTTTCAGAACAACCTCCTGGATCCTCACCAGCCTGGCTTCCGAGCCAGACTGTGCTTCTCTCCATCAGTGAGGAACTTCATACAGCACATGCTGCCTCCCTCTCCTCTATCCTGATTCTCCTTGACCTTTCTGCTGCATTTGACACAGTTCATCACCCCATCCTCCTGTCATCCCTATCAGCATGGGGGATGGGGGATGTGCGGGATGCCCTTCACAGCCCTGGATTGGTTCAAGTCCTACCTCTCCGGTCACTCCTTCCAGGTTACATATGCTAGTACAGTATCAGCACCATGCCCACTTCCCACTAGTCTCGCCCACGGTTCAGTCTTTGGTCCGCTTCTCTTCTCCCTCTACACCCAGTCTCTCAGCCTGATTATCTCTGCTCATGGTCTATCCTACCACCGCTATGCTGATGACACTCAATTGTTTCTCTCTTGTCCTCCTTCTGACCAGGGCTTTGAACCGGTTCAAGGAACGAAAACGAAAACCGGGAACTTTTTCTATTTCACATGGAACAGAAATGAAACCAGAAACTTTATTATTTTTTATGTTGCGGAACAGAAACGCTTATTAAAAATAATGGTAACCGGTTAATACCGGTTTTTATTTCGTTCCTCAAAGTTTTCGTAGCCTACAAATAAAAAAGCCATTCTTCTCCTGCGCAAGTTTCTATGACCCGCTGGGGTTCACTTCCTGTGTGACGTTCGCTGACTGAATGGAGAGAGCGGGAAGGTGGACTACTATCACGTCTCCATGTGATAATAAGTGCATTACTGAGTGTCTGAGCAAAGAAGAGCCTGAACGTTGCAACCTCCCTATTGGCTGTTTGTAAAAATGTATCAGTTGTTGCCCTTCCCACGGGAATCATCGCGGGCTCGAGAGACGAGACCTGACGAGTTAGTTCGTTGGTAGCAGAACAAAATGTCTGGACACAAATCGGGTTTTCAGAAAAGGAAAGAAAATAAACGGAGGGTTGAAAATACAAAAAAGGAGGCAGAAAATGCAAAACGAGTTTTAAGGTAGGACAAATGGTTACTTTTCTGAGGCAGCCCACCGTGGCTGCCTGCAGGCTTATTGATTATAGCCCATTTAGTTAAAATAGTTGATATAAAATGTTTATAGTTATAGTTATGTGATGGTTGTCCTGATTTAGACTGGTGTGTTTTTTTTTTTTTTTGGGGGGGGGGGGGGGGGGGGGGGGTTGCGCGATGTTGCACCCGGGTCCAGATTTGGGCAGAACCGGCCCTGGCTACATTTCAGGTGTAGTTTGTTTTATGAATGTATGTACTTGCATAGATGTGTACTTGGTCTTCCAATTTGGCGCCTAACAAAATCTCGCGGCGCGGTGACGTCATGCGGTAGCCCTCTATAGGGCCTGACTAGCCTTTGGTAACACAGTAAACGAATTATCTTTCATTTTTGGCACTTTTTCTGTTTGTGTAGATGGGAAGACATACTGAGAATCCAAATCGCCAACATTTGAAATAATAATTGTTTTTAATTATTTCTTGTCTTATTTAATGAAGGTTGTAATAGAATTAGCCTACATTTGGCTTAAGCTGGATGAGACAGAGACATAATTTTATAGCCATTTGTTAAACAGCTGACAGGGAACGTAATTAACCATTCCGGGAACGAAATTTTTTTGTTCTAACCGGTTCGGGAACGTCTATTTAATGGTGGAACCCAAAACCGGAAACGTTAAAATTCCGTTTCTGTTCGGAACGAACCAATAGGAAAAAATTCTGGTTCAAAGCCCTGCTTCTGACACACAGGTCTCCGCTCGCATCTCTGTTTGCCTGCGTGACATCCAGAGCTGGATGGAGAACCATCACCTGAAGCTCAATCCAGGCAAGACAAAGGTGATCTACATTCCCGCTCCATCCTCTCCAACCCTGGACTTTGTCCAGTGAATGACCTTCATATCTATGTCACCTTCACCCAGCGCGAGGGACCTAGTGGTGGTGTTCAACAACAGACTCTCCACTTTGCTGAACATCGCTGCAGTGACCTGGACGTGTACATTCCTCCTTCACAACATTCCATCCGTCCTGGCTCCCCGTTGGTGGAATAACCTTCCCATCGAGGTCAGAACTGCTGATTCCCTGACTAACTTCAAGCGCAGACTGAAGACCCACCTCTTCAGACTGCACTTCTACCCTGCTTCCCTGCCCGCTGTATAATCATGTAGCTGCCTTAGATGTCTTGACTAACGCAGGATGTGTGCTGTCTAGCCTGGTCACGATGACTTAGTCTCTGGGGTGTTTATTTTTCTCTATTTATTTGTGCTTTGTTGGCTCATTTGTATACTGGCTTGTTCTCCTTGGCTGATTTTTGTTACTTCAACAGAATATTACACTAGGTGTTATTCTTTCACTTGTACATTTGACACTAGAACTTTCTTATGTAGAAGTTCAGCACTTCTTGTACCTGAAAGTTGCATTAATTGTACATCGCTCTGGATAAGAATGTCTGTTAAATGCCATGTAATGTAAATGTAATGTAACACAGCATGGAACTGTAGACACCATGCAATACTACCTGCTCAACCACGATATAGTCCCAGTATGAAATTACTTACGATATTCAGGCAATGTTTCGAACTTATGTCTTACTTGTGTATGTCGAAATGCAGCTGTAATTTCCTTCTGTTTTATTATCTGCAGCAACTGCAAACACTTTGAACATGTACTGCACTCCCGGAGCCAGATTAGTTATGTTAATCATGAGGCTTTCAGTAGTCTCATTGATTGTCGTACTGAAATTCGCATATTGGATTACATAATGGGAGATGTGCCCCACTGCCTCAGTCCAGTACAGAACTATAGAGGAGGTTGTAACATTAACCGTTGTGAGATTGCGAACAGTGTCAGGCTCTGTGAACGCAAAAGAAGACCATTAGCATAAACATTGTTCAGAAATTTCTTTGTCATCAATTGAGAAGACAATTCTCTGAAACATACTTGTATAGACTGAAAGATCAACTAGTTCTCCTTCTGTTATATTATCTGCAGCAACAGCAGATATCCGGACGGTGTAACTGACTCCAGGATTGAGATTAGAAATGTTAAAGAAAGTGTTTGGGGTTGTTGAATTCAAAGTGATGCTGTCATTGCTCCACTGTACTTTAAAGAAATATCTTTCTCCTATTGGTTCAGTCCAGTTCAGAAACAATGAGTTTGTTGTAATTTCAGTCACACTGAGGTCCCTGGCAACATCAGGTTCTGTGAGTACAGGTTAGAGGCCATTGTGTCAGAAAACAACAAACATATACATGAAAATAACAGCTGTAAAAAAAATGATGCAATCGGGCATCTTTGGGAAGCACTTTATCCCGGACAGGTTGGTGGAGGATCCAAAGACTGTTGGGGGGGCAGGTACAAGATGGGATACGCTCTAGATTGGATGACAGTCAATTGTAGGACACCGTTCACACAGGCATTTACACACAGGGGCAATTCAGATTAGTCGCTCAACCTACCAGCATGTTTTTTGGACGTTGGAACAAACAGGCAAACCTGGAAATAACCATGCAGATACTTGGAAAACATTTGTATAAACTCTACACATATCGTAACCTGAACACAGCATGGAACTGCAGATACCATGCAATACTACCTACTGAACCACCATACAATGCCAATATGAAATTACTTACGATATTCAGGCAATGTTTCTAACTTATGTCTTACTTGTGTATGCCGAAATGCAGCTGTAATTTCCTTCTGTTTTATTATCTGCAGCAACTGCAAACACTTTGAACATGTACTGCACTCCCGGAGTCAGATTAGTTATGTTAATCATGGGACTTTCAGGAGTCCTATTGATTGTTGTACTGACATTCGCATATTGGATTACATAATGGGAGATGTGCCCCACTGCCTCAGTCCAATACAGAACTATAGAGGAGGTTGTAACATTAACCGTTGTGAGATTGCGAACAGTGTCAGGCTCTGTGAATGCAAAAGAAGACCATTAGCATTAACATCGTTCAGGAATTTCTTTGTCATCAATTGAGAAGACAATTCTCTGAAACATACTTGTATAGACTGAAAGATCAACTAGTTCTCCTTCTGTTATATTATCTGCAGCAACAGCAGATATCCGGACGGTGTAACTGATTCCAGGATTGAGATTAGAAATGTTAAAGAAAGTGTTTGAGGTTGTTGAATTCAAAGTGATGCTGTCGTTGCTCCACTGTACTTTAAAGAAAGAGCTTTCTCCTATTGGTTCAGTCCAGTTCAGAAACAATGAGTTTGTTGTAATTTCAGTCACACTGAGGTCCCTTGCAACATCAGGTTCTGTGAGTACAGGTTAGATGCCATTGTGTCAGAAAACAACAAACATCTACATGAAAATAACAGCTTAAAAAAAACCTTATGCAATCGGCCTTCTTTGGGAAGCACTTTATCCCGGACAGGTTGGTGGAGGACCCAAAGACAAGTACAAGATGGGAACACTCTAGATTGGATGGCAGTCAATTGTAAGACACCATTCACACAGGCATTCACACACAGGGACAATTTAGATTAGCCAGTCAATTTACCAGCATGGTTTTTGGAGGTTGGAGGAAACAGACCAACCTGGAAATTACCACACAGGTACAAGAAAAATGTGTAGAAACTCTACAAAGATAGTAACCTAAATAGCCCGTGCCTCCCTCTCCCCACCCTACTTGTCCCTTCCCCTCGCTCTTTGCTTTTTCATCCTTTTTCCACAGCTGATGTATCCCAGCTCCTGCTCTCACACCGTCCTACCACCTGTGCCGTTAACTCTAGCCCTCATCTCTCCTCCAGACTATCACTCTTGACATCCTCTCATTTATTACCTCCGTTTTCAACTCCTCCTTATCCTCCAGATACTTTCCTTTCAGCTTAAAAGCGGCCCACATCACTCCAATGCTGAAAAAACCCACCTGAGACCCTTCTGTCATCCAGAACTACCGCCCGGGTTCTCTCCTCCCATTCTCATCAAAGATTTTTGAATGTGCTGTTGCTAACCAACTCTCCTCTTTTCTCTTTCAGAACAACCTCCTGGATCCTCACCAGCCTGGCTTCCGAGCCAGACTGTGCTTCTCTCCATCAGTGAGGAACTTCATACAGCACATGCTGCCTCCCTCTCCTCTATCCTGATTCTCCTTGACCTTTCTGCTGCATTTGACACAGTTCATCACCCCATCCTCCTGTCATCCCTATCAGCACTGGGGATGGGGGATGTGCGGGATGCCCTTCACAGCCCTGGATTGGTTCAAGTCCTACCTCTCCGGTCACTCCATCCAGGTTACATATGCTGGTACAGTATCAGCACCATGCCCACTTCCCACTAGTCTCGCCCACGGTTCAGTCTTTGGTCCGCTTCTCTTCTCCCTCTACACCCAGTCTCTCAGCCTGATTATCTCTGCTCATGGTCTATCCTACCACCGCTATGCTGATGACACTAAATTGTTTCTCTCTTTTCCTCCTTCTGACACACAGGTCTCCACTCGCATCTCTGTTTGCCTGCGTGACATCCAGAGCTGGATGGAGAACCATCACCTGAAGCTCAATCCAGGCAAGACAAAGGTGATCTACATTCCCGCTCCATCCTCTCCAACCCTGGACTTTGTCCAGTGAATGACCTTCATATCTATGTCACCTTCACCCAGCGCGAGGGACCTAGTGGTGGTGTTCAACAACAGACTCTCCACTTTGCTGAACATCGTTGCAGTGACCTGGACGTGTACATTCCTCCTTCAAAACATTCCATCCGTCCTGGCTCCCCGTTGGTGGAATAACCTTCCCATCGAGGTCAGAACTGCTGATTCCCTGACTAACTTCAAGCGCAGACTGAAGACCCACCTCTTCAGACTGCACTTCTACCCTGCTTCCCTGCCCGCTGTATAATCATGTAGCTGCCTTAGATGTCTTGACTAACGCAGGATGTGTGCTGTCTAGCGTGGTCACGATGACTTAGTCTCTGGGGTGTTTATTTTTCTCTATTTATTTGTGCTTTGTTGGCTCATTTGTATACTGGCTTGTTCTCCTTGGCTGATTGCTGTTACTTCAACAGAATATTACACTAGGTGTTATTCTTTCACTTGTACATTTGACACTAGAACTTTCTTATGTAGAAGTTCAGCACTTCTTGTACCTGAAAGTTGCATTAATTGTACATCGCTCTGGATAAGAATGTCTGTTAAATGCCATGTAATGTAAATGTAATGTACAACCCCGATTCCAAAAAAGTTGGGACAAAGTACAAATTGTAAATAAAAATGGAATGCAATAATTTACAAATCTCAAAAACTGATATTGTATTCACAATAGACCATAGACAACATATCAAATGTCGAAAGTGAGACATTTTGAAATTTCATGCCAAATATTGGCTCATTTGAAATTTCATGACAGCAACACATCTCAAAAAAGTTGGGACAGGGGCAATAAGAGGCTGGAAAAGTTAAAGGTACAAAAAAGGAACAGCTGGAGGACCAAATTATAACTCATCAGGTCAATTGGCAATAGGTCATTAACATAACTGGGTATAAAAAGAGCATCTTGGAGTGGCAGCGGCTCTCAGAAGTAAAGATGGGAAGAGGATGACCAATCCCCCTAATTCTGCACCGACAAATAGTGGAGCAATATCAGAAAGGATTTCGACAGTGTAAAATTGCAAAGAGTTTGAACATATCATCATCTACAGTGCATAATATCATCTAAAGATTCAGAGAATCTGGAAGAATCTCTGTGCATAAGGGTCAAGGCCGGAAAACCATATTGGGTGCCCGTGATCTTCGGGCCCTTAGACGGCACTGCATCACATACAGGCATGCTTCTGTATTGGAAATCACAAAATGGGCTCAGGAATATTTCCAGAGAACATTATCTGTGAACACAATTCACCGTGCCATCCGCCGTTTCCAGCTAAAACTCTATAGTTCAAAGAAGAAGCCGTATCTAAACATGATCCAGAAGCGCAGACGTCTTCTCTGGGCCAAGGCTCATTTAAAATGGACTGTGGGAAAGTGGAAAACTGTTCTGTGGTCAAACGAATCAAAATTTGAAGTTCTTTATGGAAATCAGGGACGCCGTGTCATTCGGACTAAAGAGGAGAAGGACGACCCAAGTTGTTATCAGCGCTCAGTTCAGAAGCCTGCATCTCTGATGGTATGGGGTTGCATTAGTGCATGTGGCAGGGGCAGCTTACACATCTGGAAAGACACCATCAATACTGAAAGGTATATCCAGGTTCTAGAGCAACATATGCTCCCATCCAGACGACGTCTCTTTCAGGGAAGACCTTGCATTTTCCAACATGACAATGCCAAACCACATACTGCATCAATTACAGCATCATGGCTGCATAGAAGAACGGTACGGGTACTGAACTGGCCAGCCTGCAGTCCAGATCTTTCACCCATAGAAAACATTTGGCACATCATAAAACGGAAGATACGACAAAAAAGACCGAAGACAGCTGAGCAACTAGAATCCTACATTAGACAAGAACGGGTTAACATTCCTATCCCTAAACTTGAGCAACTTGTCTCCTCAGCCCCCGGACGTTTACAGACTGTTGTAAAGAGAAAAGGGGATGTCTCACAGTGGTAAACATGGCCTTGTCCCAACTTTTTTGAGATGTGTTGTTGTCATGAAATTTAAAATCACCTAATTTTTCTCTTTAAATGATACATTTTCTCAGTTTAAACATTTGGTATGTCATCTATGTTCTATTCTGAATAAAATATGGAATTTTGAAACTTCCACATCATTGCATACTGTTTTTATTTACAATTTGTACTTTGTCCCAACTTTTTTGGAATCGGGGTTGTAACACAGCATGGAACTATAGACACCATGCAATATTACCTGCTCAACCACCATATAGTCCCAGTATGAAATTACTTACGATATTCAGGCAATGTTTCTAACTTATGTCTTACTTGTGTATGCCGAAATGCAGCTGTAATTTCCTTCTGTTTTATTATCTGCAGCAACTGCAAACACTTTGAACATGTACTGCACTCCAGGAGTCAGATTAGTTATGTTAATCATGAGGCTTTCGGTAGTCTTATTGATGGTCGTACTGACATTCGCATATTGGATTACATAATGGGATATGTGCCCCACTGCCTCAGTCCAGTACAGAACTATAGA
This sequence comes from Neoarius graeffei, assembly GCF_027579695.1. Taxonomy (NCBI): domain Eukaryota; kingdom Metazoa; phylum Chordata; class Actinopteri; order Siluriformes; family Ariidae; genus Neoarius; species Neoarius graeffei. The sequence continues at coordinate 82,290,155 of NC_083570.1, read as the reverse complement.
GGAGGTTGTAACATTAACCGTTGTGAGATTGCGAACAGTGTCAGGCTCTGTGAACGCAAAAGAAGACCATTAGCATAAACATGGTTCAGGAATTTCTTTGTCATCAATTGAGAAGACAATTCTCTGAAACATACTTGTATAGACTGAAAGATCAACTAGTTCTCCTTCTGTTATATTATCTGCAGCAACAGCAGATATCCGGACGGTGTAACTGACTCCAGGATTGAGATTAGAAATGTTAAAGAAAGTGTTTGAGGTTCTTGAATTCAAAGTGATGCTGTCATTGCTCCACTGTACTTTAAAGAAAGATCTTTCTCCTATTGGTTCAGTCCAGTTCAGAAACAATGAGTTTGTTGTAATTTCAGTCACACTGAGGTCCCTTGCAACATCAGGTTCTGTGAGTACAGGTTAGATGCCATTGTGTCAGAAAACAACAAACATCTACATGAAAATAACAGCTTAAAAAAAATGATGCAATCGGCCTTCTTTGGTAAGCACTTTATCCTGGACAGGTTGGTGGAGGATCCAAAGACTGTTGGGGGGGGGCAGGTACAAGATGGGATACGCTCTAGATTGGATGACAGTCAATTGTAGGACACCGTTCACACAGGCATTTACACACAGGGGCAATTCAGATTAGTCGCTCAACCTACCAGCATGTTTTTTGGACGTTGGAACAAACAGGCAAACCTGGAAATAACCATGCAGATACTTGGAAAACATTTGTATAAACTCTACACATATAGTAACCTGAACACAGCATGGAACTGCAGATACCATGCAATACTACCTGCTGAACCACCATACAATGCCAATATGAAATTACTTACGATATTCAGGCAATGTTTCTAACTTATGTCTTACTTGTGTATGCCGAAATGCAGCTGTAATTTCCTTCTGTTTTATTATCTGCAGCAACTGCAAACACTTTGAACATGTACTGCACTCCCGGAGTCAGATTAGTTATGTTAATCATGAGGCTTTCGGTAGTCTTATTGATTGTCGTACTGAAATTCGCATATTGGATTACATAATGGGAGATGTGCCCCACTGCCTCAGTCCAATACAGAACTATAGAGGAGGTTGTAATATTAACCGTTGTGAGATTGCTAACAGTGTCAGGCTCTGTGAACGCAAAAGAAGAATATTAGCATAAACATTGTTCAGAAATTTCTTTGTCATCAACTGAGAAGACAATTCTCTGAAACACACTTGTATAGACTGAAAGATCAACTAGTTCTCCTTCTGTTATATTATCTGCAGCAACAGCAGATATCCGGATGGTGTAACTGACTCCAGGATTGAGATTAGAAATGTTAAAGAAAGTGTTTGAGGTTGTTGAATTCAAAGTGATGCCGTCATTGCTCCACTGTACTTTAAAGAAAGAGCTTTCTCCTATTGGTTCAGTCCAGTTCAGAAACAATGAGTTTGTTGTAATTTCAGTCACACTGAGGTCCCTTGCAACATCAGGTTCTGTGAGTACAGGTTAGAGGCCACTGGGTCAGTAAGTCATGAAAAACTACAAGAAGCAAACATTTAATAATAACTTACTAATGGTATACTTATAATATTTATCACATCAGGCTCTTTGCGTCCACATTCAATTTCTTAATTAGCAATTATTTGCCAAAGGCAAAGTGAATATCTGTGAATAACAACCGAGAAAACATCAAGGTTATTATTTCCTGATATTCACTGAGTCTGAAGCAGATAATTGTTTTCATATAAATACACGTGATTATTTAAAAAAATAGAAATAATTAAAAATATATATAATTTTGTTTCAGTCTTCATAAGTGGTTTGCAAATATAATGCCTGCAGACTTGTGTCACTTTTCTAAGCCAAGTCACAAAATACTGTCTATTGAAATAGACAACCTAAATGACAATTCCACCTTACCTTTAAATAGTTTTAGACTAAACTTCCTAGCCTCTTTAGTTCTTTTAGGAACAGCATTTTCTTTCATAATTTGTAATTCTTCCTCACTTATGGTCACGAAACATTTGGCTGCCATTTTGCCGAGTTGCTCGAGGTGATTATCGAGAAATAGTCAGAATCTCTCGACCAATCAGCACACACGATTTCTTATCATCATCTCCGTATTTATACTAATGGGAGATATTCCCATTCCCTCAGTCCAATCATACCGTAATATAGAGGATGTAACTTTAACTGCTGTGAGATTGCTAACAGTGTCAGGCTCTGAATTTCAGAACTGAATAACTTAATTCTCAGAACTATACTTGTACAAGATTAAAGAGGAACTAGTCTCTTTGTTTTATTCTTTTTAGAACCTTCACACATTAAGGAGATGTAATTTCTTCCAGGATTGAGTTTATAGAAACAAGAAAGTACGACTTCAAATCAGAAAATCTTGGGACATCATGGAAAATATAAAAAGAAAGCAATGATTTCTCAATTTACTTTTGCTTGTATTTCATTGCAGACAGTATGAACCCAAGATTTTGCATGCTTTGTCTGGTCAGCTTCATTTCATTTGTTAATATATATCTATTCTTGCATTTCAGGCCTACAACACATTCAAAAAAAGTTGTGATGGGGGAAATTTAAGGTTAGTAATGAGGTAAAATTTTTTTAATCCCAGTTAAGATGGCAGCACACGGAGTCGCAGTGGCCCGAGGCTCTACCATTCACAGCGTTTTTTTTTAAGTATACTCGCTCAGAACTTATTGAAATACAAAAATACTGTTTGGACTTTGTTCCAGAGGACATAAAATCCTTCCCAAAATGGATTATTCGTCCACAGAAACGCCTGGAATTAATCCAAGCAACAGTGGGACCCAGACCGCGGAGACACAGACGGAGGAAGTGAGGCAACAGGGCAGGCTGCCGAGCAAAGCTACGCCACGCTTCACACCAACCGGACGTTCCAAGCTTACTCCTCATCAACGCTCGCTCTCTTGTCAACAAAATGGATGACTTGAGACTCCGATTTGTGAATATCCGATGGGACAGCTGTATAACAATAATTTCTGAGACATGGCTGCACGGAAACATCCTAGATGCAGCTATGGAACTACAGGGACACAGTGTCTACAGAGCAGGCTGTACATCAGAGGCCGGGAAGAAAAAAGGAGGACGTGTGTGTGTTTATGTGAGAGACGATTTTTGCACTGATGGCACTGTTATGGAAAGACGTTGTAAGGACTTGGCGTTTCTGGCGCTAAAATGCAGGCCATTCCACCTCAGCTGTGAGCACAGTGCATTGTTTGTTTTTGCTGTATACATTCACCCACGAGCTAATGCAAAGTTAGCCATGAGCAGGCTGCATGAGGCGATCAGTAAACAACAAAACAGACTACCAGACTGTTTCATCATCGTGACGGGGGATTTTAATCACACAAACCTGAAGTCTGTGTTACCCAAATTCTACAAAAACATCCACATGGGGACACGGAATGGAAAAACATTGGATCAGGTTTACACCAACTTCAAAGGTGCCTATAAAGTCCGCCCAGCCCCCCACCTTGGACAATCAGACCACTTGGTTCTGTTTTTAACACTTTCTTATCAACTTCTCATCAGAAAAACAAAGAGCCAGGTCAGGACAGTTCAGATCTGGTCTGAGGAGACTGAGGCAGCACTGCAAGACTGTTTTGAGGACACAAGGTGGGAGATCTTTGATCAGGAAGACACAGAACAATATGCTTCCATAGTAATGGACTATATCAGGTTCTGTGTTGAGACTTCCACCAAAACCAAAAACATCAGAGTGCACCAAAACCAAAAGCCCTGGTTCAACAGCACTGTTTACAGTCTTCTGAAAGCCAGGAATGCGGTGCTGTGGTCAGGTGACCAGGAGACCTACAGGAGATCCAGAGCAGATCTGAGAAGGGGGATCACTGCTGTCAAAAACAAATATAAAATGCAAATCGAACAGCATTTCAAAGACAACACCCGCAGCATGTGGCAGGGGTTCAGAACAATTACTAACTACAAACAGAACCCCTACCCACCCTCTACATTCGACCCCTCCCTCCCTGATCAGCTGAACGCCTTCTTCTCCCGTTTTGACAGCAACACTACCAACATGAAAGAGCCATCTCCAGCATCACTCACCCACAGTCAACGTCCTTCACACACCTCCAGCCCCCCTCAGAAAGAAAGACATCCAATGGCATTGCACCAGTACCAGGTTAAGCGGGCCCTGCTCAACATCAATGGCAGGAAGGAGACTGGTCCGGATGGGGTCCCAGGACGTGCTCTAAAAGCATGTGCACACCAACTGGCGGCTGTTTTCACTGACATATTCAACAAGTCACTGAAGGAGGCCATAGTCCCCTCCTGCTTTAAAGCTGCAACCATCATCCCCGTCCCAAAGCACTCAGCAGTCACATGCTTGAATGATTATTGGCCTGTTGCACTAACACCGATAATCATGAAATGCTTTGAAAGGCTGGTGATGAACTACATTAAAGCCTCCGTCCCTGCTGACCTCGACCAGTACCAGTTTGCCTACAAAACCAACAGGTGCACTGAGGACACCATCTCCCTCATGCTCCACACTGTACTGACTCACCTGGAGAACCCTGACACCTGTGTGAGGATACTGTTTGTTGACTTCAGCTCAGCCTTCAACACTGTCAATCCGAGCAAGCTGGTCAACAAGCTGCTGTCTCTGGGCCTGGACCACCACCTCTGTAGCTGGATTAAGGACTTCCTCTCCAACAAACCACAGCATGTGAGACTTGGAGACCTTGTCTCATCCAACACCATCTTAAACACTGGCACCCCCCAAGGCTGTGTTCTTAGTCCACTCCTTTACTCATTCTTCACACAGGACTGTTCTCCCATTCATAACTCAAACCAAATATACACGTTTGCAGATGACACAGCTGTGGTGGGGTTGATAACCAACAGCGATGAGGCAGCTTACAGAGAGGAAGTTCAGGCCCTCACATCTTGGTGTCAGAACAATGACTTGCTCCTCAACACCAACAAAACAAAGGAGCTTGTCATTGACTTCAGAAAACGACCGGATAAAACAAATGCCAGCCTGGTGATCTCTGGAGAGGAGGTGGAACAGGTGGGGAACTTCAAGTACCTCGGTGTTCACCTCTCAGAGGACCTGACATGGGGAGTGAACACCAGAGAGGTGGTGAAGAAGGTTCAGCAGAGACTCTTCTTCCTGCGATCCCTGAGGAAAACTGGGCTCTCACAGAAGCTCTTCACCAACTTCTACTAGTGCACCATACAAAGTGTTCTGAGCTATGGATGCATAGTGTGGTTCTCCAGCTGCACCTCAGAGGAGAGGAAAGATCTGCAGCGGATCATCAGGACTGCATCTAAAATTATTAGTACCCCTCTCCAATCCCTGGAACAGATCTACTCTGCCAGAGCCACAAAGATTAGAACTGACTGCAGTCACCCTGGACAATGTCTTTTTGACACCCTTCCCTCCAGAAGGCTTAGGGTCATAAAGTCACAAACAGCAAGACACCAAAATAGTAGTGGTGTCAACAATAATCGATTCGGCAATGCATCGCAATGCGGGGCATGGACGATTCAGCATCGATTCGGCAACATGCCAGATCGATTCAGCGTGTTAAAAAAAAAACTTCCGTGGGCATTTCCGGAGCAACATCACAGACATGCGCAGTCTGTAGCTGCATGCCAGTCGAGAGAGTACTAGCTTAGCAAGATGGCTGAGGTGGAGGAAGAGGACTGCGAGAGACAGGTTATTATTAACGCTAAAAACACTAAACAGCTGTAATTTGTTTTCTTTTTCATATTTGAAACTCTATAACATTCAATTTTATTTTGTTTAAACCAGGAGTGATGCACACAACAGCCAATAAAATGTTCAGTATCTGACTGCTTGTATTGCCTCATGACTACTGAAAAATTTGCCTTGCTTTCAGTAAAATTTTAACGCATCACAATGCATCGTAGAATCGGATTGAATCGAATCAAATCGAATCGTTACCCTCCGAATCATAATCGAATTGAATCGTGAGGGCTGTGCCAATGCACACCCCTACAAAATAGCTTCTTCCCCAGGGCTGTAAAAGCTCTGCTGGAGGCCTGATCTGGACTTGGACTCACACTCTGCACCTTACTGTGTTTGGCAACATTAAATAATTACATACTACAATTTATACTGCTGTTTTTATGCCATTATGCTGCTTTTAAAAGGTTTTATATATATTTAATTTAATTTTATTTTATTTATTGATATGCTGCTGTGATCTGAGTCCTCAAACAGTGTTTCATTATACAGTAATGTGCAATGACAATAAAGAATCAATCAATAAAACCATTAAATAATGATATGATTTGAAACAGGTGATGTCAACAGTTGATTGTAATCTTGATCTGCGACAAAACCAGTGTCCAGGAAAGGCCTTGTCTTTGAGGAGCAAAGATGGCCCGAGGAGCCCCAGCTTGTCACAAATGCATGAGAAAATTATTTGAAATGTTTAAAAACAAGGCTTCTCAAAGAAAGATACAAAGGGATATAGAATAGAATAGAATAGAATAGAATAGAATAGAATAGAATGCCTTTATTGTCACTATACACATGTACAATGAGATTAAAGCATCTCCAATAACAGTGCAAAACAGCGTGGAGAGAGAGAGAGAGAGAGGAAGGGGGGAAAATATGTCCACAGTGCATAATAGCATTAAACGATTCAAGAAATCTGGAGGAATTTTGATGTGTAAAGGGCAAGAGCACAAGCCTAAGCTGAACACCTGTGCTCTCCGATCTATCAGATGGCACTGCATCAAGAACCATAATTCATCTATAGCTGATATAACCACATGGGCTCAGGATTACTTTGGCAAACCTTTGTCAAGCACTACAATACGGAGTTACATCCACAAATGCCAGTTAAAACTTTACTGTGCAAAAAGGAAATCTTATGTTAACTGTGTTCAGAAGTGTCGTCAACTTCTCTGTGCTTGGAGGCATCTGGGATGGACCATCACACAGTGGAAATGTGTATTGTGGTCAGACGAATCAAGATTCTAGGTCTTTTTTGTAAGAATTGTGCTCCGGACCAAAGACAAAAAAAAGACCATCCAGACTGTTACCAGCAACAAGTCCAAAAGCTAGGGTCTGTCATGGTACGGTATGGAGTTGTGTCAGTGTCCTTGCCAAAGGTAACTTGCGCTTCTGTGATGGCAGCATTAATGCAGAAAAGTACATTGAGATTTTGGAGCAACATATTCTGCCTTCAATATGAAATCTTTTCCTGGGATATTTCAAAAAGACAATGCAAAATCACATTGTGCACATATTACAAGGACATGGCTGTGGAAGAAGAGGGTGTCTGTCCCCTCTGTTCCCATTAGAGAATGTGTGGTGAATTTTAAAATGAAAAATAAGCCAATGATGACCTGTACTGTTGCACACCTTAAGACCTGTTTGCAGGAAGAATAGGACAAATGTATTTTGAAATGTATTGCAAGAATCAGAATTGAAATGTGTTTATTCATGTAATAATTAATGTCACGATTTATGTAATAATTTCACAAATAATGTGCTGTTATATTGTTTTGTGTACAATACACGTCAAAGATTATTTAGAAATCAGTGCTTTCAATTTTAATTTCAATTTCAACATTCCATCCCAACTTTTTCTGACTTGGGGTTGTATTTAAGGTTGTGTTTTAAACAGATCTGACTCAAGACAGAGGTGACTTAATAGATGACATGCCTTAGCACTCTGATTTCATTTTGTGACCTACCCATTTACTATTCTCAAGTAGAGCTCTGGCAAAAGACCTCCTATTACATAAAATTCAGACAATTGCTGATATCACCACCCAGTAATCCTCAAGCCTAAGCAACATTCTTATAATGAGTGCACACGGCGCAGACAGAGTTCTCTCTCATGCTCTCTCCACAGTATAGTGATTCGCAGTAATAATGCTGTACAAGTATATGGAAACTTATTACAAATATTGCAAAGTTTATACAAGTTAACTCTGTGAAAATGTAAGTTTGGTGCATCTTAAGAGATATGAAACGTGTTACAAAAGAGTTTTGGACTTACTTGTGAATGCTGAGATTTGAGTTGGTGCTCCTGCAGTCTGTCCATCTGCAGCTACTGCAGTAACAGTGAATGTATAGTTCACTCCAGCAGTCAGACCAGTGACAGTGTAAGATGTGCTTGAAGTGTTATTGCTGTTAGTCACACTGCCACCAGTCCAGGTTACATTAAAGTAGGACCAGTCCCCATTTGGCTCATTCCAGGTTAGAAACACAGAAGATATGGTTTTGTTAGAGACAGTAAGATTGGTGACAACATCTGGCTCTGCAAATCAAAGACACACACACACATACACACAAATGGGTTATTTACTGACATCTATTCGTTTTAATATCTTAAACATTTTTCCAAGAAATGCATCAAAATCCAGGTGTATACCATTCTGAATTTCTAAAATTCTGGTCAGTAAACACAAAAACCTGACTAAAGCCCACATACAGAGACACAGAGAGATATAATTACGGAGAGAGAAATGTATTACTCATCTCATCTCTCATCTCATTATCTCTAGCCGCTTTATCCTTCTACAGGGTTGCAGGCAAGCTGGAGCCTATCCCAGCTGACTACGGGTGAAAAGCGGGGTACACCCTGGACAAGTCGCCAGGTCATCACAGGGCTGACACATAGACACAGACAACCATTCACACTCACATTCACACCTACGGTCAATTTAGAGTCACCAGTTAACCTAACCTGCATGTCTTTGGACTGTGGGGGAAACCGGAGCACCCGGAGGAAACCCACGCGGACACGGGGAGAACATGCAAACTCCGCACAGAAAGGCCCTCGCCGGCCACGGGGCTCGAACCTGGACCTTCTTGCTGTGAGGCGACAGCGCTAACCACTACACCACCGTGCTGCCTGTATTACTCATTTTGAACAGTATTGTATTTTGAGGAGATTCAAGTGTTTAGTCAGTCAAATCTAATCTAAAATTCAATCGAATCAGGCCACTGCATACAGCTGTCTTTATCATCAGTACAGGACTTACTTGTGAATGTTGAGATTTGAGTTGGTGCTCCTGCAGTCTGTCCATCTGCAGCTACTGCAGTAACAGTGAATGTATAGTTCACTCCAGCAGTCAGACCAGTGACAGTGTAAGATGTGCTTGAAGTGTTATTGCTGTTAGTCACACTGCCACCAGTCCAGGTTACATTAAAGTAGGACCAGTTCCCATTTGGCTCATTCCAGGTTACAGACACAGATGATGGGGTTTTGTTAGAGACAGTGAGACTGGTGACAACATCTGGATCTGTAAACACACACACACAGAGTATTAGTGATTGACCTGGATTGGACTAACAGTTTGAGGTACAACTTGAACAGGGTGCAATTCCCCTCAGGAAAAGTGATCATTATTACAGGATGACACCAACTTTCTGTTCATGAATCTTTAAAATGCCCAGAAAAATCAGCAAAAGGCACAGTTCAAAAACAGTTACTTTTCTAGTCCTAGAATGCTATATGGTTCAGGATGTGACTCCACTAAGTCAGCCACAGCAGCTCGCACATCAGTCAGGCAGAAGCTCAGTTTTTAGTAAGAAGACAATCACAGCAACTCACGCAGAAACTGATGTGCGAGTTGCTGTGGATGTCGTCTTGCTATTGTTGCTGGGGATGCTTTCTTGCTAAAAATTGAGCTTAGCAAGCCATAACATAAACTATAGGCTGATGCCACACATGAATATTATAAGATAGCAGTGTTATCTTGACTGGCTCTTGGTTTCAGCAATTTGGCCAATTTTTTTTTTTGCGTATCTTTGCACTGCTCTTAGTTAGTAGTTGTTTATAAACAAACTGATAACTGTAAGGTAAGGTTGTATGAACCCAGTTGTGGATTGATGAAAAAAAAAATTTTTACTCGAAATTCAATGAGTGATAATTCTATGAGAGTGGTAGTGGTGTGTTTGGGGGTAAGCGGGAGATAGGATTGTGCATTTCCTTGTTTCATATGATAGGTGTTGACACCCAGATTTTCTGGTGATGTTCTGCTCCCGATTTGTTTGGAATGTACAGTATGACTTCACCAGGTGGCCAAATTCTTACACATTGTACCTTTAATCAAAACGCCATACTTTTGTGGACATTTTGCTGTCTGTATTAATTGTATGGTGTTTTGTATAATGATGCATCAACTGTCTCACAATTCACAACTTTTTGTCCTCATTTATTACAAATACATCAATGCAGTCAGTTGTATTTGTTTAGTAGTTGTAGAAAATGGAAGAGATATTTTACGTCTGCACTTTATTGAATTTTGGCTCCTGACCCTGTTAGTCAGGAAATAACACAGGCACATTTTGACGCAAACTGAATTTGAAAACACTTCTGTGCCATGGATTGTAAATGTTACACCTCTTGCTGTGCAGCTCCATGTTCATTTCTGACTGCAAAAATGGCAACTGGGTGAAAACAAAAGAAATACCTAACAACTCACCAAATGGGAATTGGAATAGTTATTTCAGCAAAATATTAATCTCATCTCATTATCTCTAGCCGCTTTATCCTGTTCTACAGGGTCGCCTATCCCAGCTGACTACGGGCGAAAGGCGGGGTACACCCTGGACAAGTCGCCAGGTCATCACAGGGCTCAAAATATTAATGTACACCTGAAAGCAGAGCTCATTTATCATCAGTACAGGACTTACTTGTGAATGCTGAGATTTGAACTGGTGCTCCTGCAATCTGTCCATCTGCAGCTACTGCAGTAACAGTGAATGTATAGTTCACTCCAGCAGTCAGACCAGTGACAGTGTAAGATGTGTTTGAAATGTTACTGCTGTTAGTCACACTGCCATCAGTCCAGGTTACATTAAAGTAGGACCTGTCCCCATTTGGCTGATTCCAGGTTAGAGACACAGATGATGTGGTTTTGTTAGAGACAGTGAGATTGGTGACAACATCTGGATCTGTCAAACAAACACACACACACATTCGTTTTAATTTTAGGAAAATAGTTGTGTATGAAAAAATATGCTTTTTTTTTTTTTTTACAGAATATTGTAAATGATTTGTGCCCAACTGTCAATACAACACTGAGCACAAGTGCAAGACTGATAAACAGAGAGTTCTTAAACATTGTTAATACTGTACATGTCGGAGACCCAATACTTACCAGTATGAAATTAGGACATTTAACAACCACATTATTGACTTTATCAGTGTAATCCCACTATGACTGATGGCCACAATTTACTGGAATAAGAGCATTTAGTGTTCTTCTGTCTTCGGGGAATCAACAACTAACACTTAGCCTATTTTACAGTATAATTCTTTTGAACTGTATTGCATAAAGACTGTATGAGGTGTCACTGAAGCATGTTTAAGTCACATGTTGCATGAAAACATTTAAGTCACATGATGCATTTCCACTTTAACTAGCATTTAAATTCACAATAGTTCAATGAAACAAATGACAATCCAATCTTAACCATCCCGCTGCACACTGTGTCTATATTTTGTTTCCACATCAAGAGTGAAGTGAGAACTGCACAGAAATTTAAATCACACACTTATTGTCGATGCACTGCAAATTCTATTTAAATCCCCAACAATGTTATTGTGTAGTTTCTAGCTGCAGAGAAAAGTGTTTTTATGGTAATAATATAAAACTAACATAAGGATTCTGAATAAACTGAAATGCTCTGATTGTTCACATTTTTTGTTGTATTTTCATTTAACTCTGAAAATAGAGAGTTGGTCCAACTTCCACTGACACCCCCACAGGCCCCCACCCCATTATTCATTGTTGAATAGTGCAATTCAATAATGCAGTTTATTTTTAACTTGGTGTGATACTAATGTTACTCGTGTGCTAGGATACTAGTATGAACTAACAATTAATCAATAATTTCTCTTTTCAACCAAGATTATGACAAAAAAGGTCTTTATTAACTATGACAAGGCAAACAGACATACCCTATTTACAAAATACAATTATAAATAATCTAAATAACAGCAATAATAAGGTGCTCTCAAATATAAATACATCTAAGACCTAAGGGATATAATCTAAAATGCTACAAACAGTTAAAAGGACATCTATTGATAAAAGCCAACTTAAAACGGCTAGTCTGTACTTTGGGCAAGATAAAATTATGTGCCTCTTTTCTAAGTTGCCTGTTTCTCTGTGGTGGCAGATCACTAAGAGCCGTGTCTGTGGTTGTAATCCGGTTCCATAACTTGAAGTCCCTATTTTGCAAAAGCTCAGTAATGCTGTATTTCTTTACAACTTTTTGATCTAATTTATTACAAATAAA